>NC_141252.1:18352367-18532367 GCF_054856555.1 Leptonotus elevatus
CGCCATACTGTCGTCTTGCTAACACCAAATAGATGGCCTTCATATAGTATTCACTGACGGGATCGTGAGCCCGCCCCTCATGGTGGGTCAACTTCCCATCGGACTCAGCTCTGTTAGTATTGTGTTTACACCGAATGTTACCCATAGCTTCCTCTAACGTTACTTGTGTAAGCAAGATGTATGCGGAAGATTTAGCTCAACACTCTTTGCAGCGGTACACGTTGAAACCTTTGATTAGTGGAATCGATTGGATTACAAACATTTGCCGAGGGACGACATGGCAACATGGCTCTGAGGTAGGATGGCTCCCAAAACACGGACATTCTTGCGTCTTCTGTACTTTCGGCTTTTATTGGTTGCTATGTGCATTCATCAATTGTGAATTTGAGGTGAAGAATCTCGGCAAGTTGGCTAGTTCCCAGATCATGCTAGCTACACTAGCTGCGCTAGCATGCTACAACAAAAACAGCAACAACATTGTTGATTCATCACTTATTTGCGTACACTTTAACAACAATTTCAACTTTTGGGCTGCTGGGAAAGGAAAATAAGAGACCTTAAATAGGGTATATGGAGAGATATCAAAATCGAACATGTTGACCACCAGATCTATTTTAAGCCAGAGCTAGGCAGAGCTAGCAGCTCACATATATCACGATCGCATTATGGTAAAAGCATTTTTACCATTTTACAATGACACTTGCCTTAATCAAAATGGTCAAAACACACTTTGGTAGACTTTGTCGGGTGGAAATCCTTTCGATGTATCTTTGCAATTCCGGACACCTCTTTGTCCATTCTCATTTGACATTCCATTGAGCCGTGAACGGCATACAGTACAATGTGGGGCAAATGACGTTGTGTGATACAATCTAGAAGCTTCGTTTCACATCTTTGTGCGGCAATATTTTTGCACCATTGTGAAGCGGTTCGTGAAAATCCGGAATGAATGAACAAATGAATGAATCAAAGTAACTTGTAAGCAACACGAGCGCTCCTCAGCATTTGCTTGCGTTGTCTCGCTGGCCGTTTGCCCCACCAAGGGCCTGCTGGCTCGATAGGTGGGGGTTGGTGACGTCATTTGAATACTATGTATACCTCTGTATTCTGTGTCAGTAGCAAGCTTCCAAAGTGCAATGGCCACTCTTTTCTTGAGAGGTACACTCTTGTGATGGTGTTTTGAAACAGTAAAGCAAGTTTTTCCAGAGATGACCCTGGAGAGGCTCAAGAGTCATGATTGCAAAATTCATTCAGAGTTGCCTCAAAACCTCATAATGTTATCCGATTTTGGTCAGCCAATCCCAAGCTTTTCTCCGTGAGCTTGCCATGGATGAAAAATGCACGCTGTCCAGAAGCCCAAGATTATGAAATATTCACAACTAGTGGCTGAGTGCTGTGGGGCATAATTTACCCTGTGCAGGTAGACCGTGTCAGCACACAACACAGTATGCTCAGGAAGTTGATGGGAAGTGGTCCTCTCAGTAACCAAAAACATCGTCTTTAGTGCAGCTTTTTGCTTTTTCTGCTGCTGAGTCTTTTGTTGTTGTTCAAGTCTTATATTTTATCCACTGCCCCTGACGCAACCCTCAAATTAAATGCATAAATGAACTCAGTTTGGGTTGTTGGGGGAGGGAGGGATAATCTTGCAACAGACCGCACTGCAGCGTACAGTACTAACACCCACTCTTGGTTGATTCTTGCTTCTTAAGAAATGCATCGTAAGAACTGAACTCCTGTCAGCTCTGTTATTCTAGCAAGTTCCACAGTTCCCAACATTTTTCTTTCTATTTGTCTTAATTCCAGTCTTTGCACTGCATCATACTGGCATTTTATATATTTGGTGTACCTTGTCAACATTCACAAGAGAAAACGTAGTGTTTGTGTTTATAAGGCTAACAAACCTGATATACAGATCAGAAGCTGACAAAATTGTTATTATGACAGTTTCTGAAATTGCTGTTTGCAGTGTAGTTAAACCCCTAAATTAGCTTTAACTTTGACAATAAGTATTGTCAGAATGTCTTGTAGCATAGAAACAAATGAGGGTGGGGTGGGGCAGGGAGTCAGGGGGCGGTGTTAACAATGCCCACCTGTCTTGGGCTCAACATTCTTGTTCCACCTCTGACTACAATCTGTGTGGGCGCTTGTTATCCATTAATTCTGTCATTGGGGGCATTATGCATGGTGAAACAGAGATAAGAAGCAAGGCTCTGAGGTGTTTTCCATCTCCCTGTGAGACTTAAATCTATTAGTGGGGCACTGTGCCATCTGTTAGGTAATACACATGAGCTTTAAGATCAACTGCGATGCGGTAGTACTAGTAATTTAACTATCATTAATTACTATGTTAAAAGTGATCTTAAGCTTCTTCTGTATCTATGCGTTATATTTGGCTAGGTTGTTATAGAATTGTGCTTGCTTGGTTTATATTCCAGATCGAAACCATTTGTCCATTTTCAACTGCTAAGCCTATTCCAGGTCACAGGGCTAAAGCCTATCCTGGCCCACTTTGTACGAGAGTACACAATGGACCAATGACCTACCAGTCACATCAATAAGACAAAAAACTATACAATTACTCACACATTTGGGTAATTAAGTCAATTATGATGGCCGCACCCAGTGGTGCAGAGGTTTTTCAAGCTCCCAGGATAAACCCCCTTTACAATAACTTTGAAGTTGATTTTACTGCAATCTCAATGCCAATAGTGCATGTTAAATATAGCTCAGACGAATTATATAAATTTAAAGATAGTTCAAATCAAAACTGTGTCATTTGCATTTCTCGGCAGACTGCAGCTCCTACGGATGGAGCGATACACAACACGATTGATCAATCAATCAATCAATCAATAAATAAATAAGCAAGCAGTGTTCATTTTGACAAGAAATTTTAATTACATTTTTGTTATAAAACCACTGGTTTCCACCTTAATAAAACAGAACTGCCCCTTTCAGAGTGGCCTTTTATTGCGGGCAGTCTAAGGCACACCTGTGCACTAATCATGGTGTCTAATGAGCATCTTGATATGGCACACCTGTGAGATGGGATGGATTATCTCAGCAAAGGAGAAGTGCTCATTATGACAGATTTAGGCCCCGTCCACACGAAAGCCAGTTTCAATGTATCCTCACAATTTTTTTTACCATTTAAGCCGTTCGTCCACATGACGGCGCGGTTTCGAAGCTTGAAACCGATCACTTTTGAAACCGGGCTCTAGAGTGGAAAGATTTCAGAACGCGCCCCGTACGCGTCCGTTTGGACACCTTATGCAGGATACTCCTCCAGCGATGACGTAATGGTCGCAGCTCGACAACAACGCATGCGCCTATTCTCGCATGACTGCACGCGAACCGTCATTCTGTCAACAACTATGGCGGATAGCCGTGTCGTAGTCGTTTTGCACAGCCTCCTTAGCTTGCTTATGCTTTTGCAGCAAAATATTTTGCTTCTTTATTCCCACGTTCAACAAGTGGTGTTGTACTTGAATCACCCACCATTGTCGCTTCTCTTGTATTCGTCTTTTTCATGTTGTTATGATACATGCAAAGCCATGTTTGTTCTGTAGATTGCAAAAATATTTTTTTTTAAAGTGTTCGTCTTCTTCGCTGATTCTTCTACGCTTTCCGTTAACTTCCTGTGGCTGTGCTACAGCGCCACTCCAGACTTGGCATATACATCACAGCCGTTAAAAGTCCTCAGCGTCTTCTTTTGGACACACGCAAGTCTTGAAATGCCTCTGTGTGAACGAGATTTGATTGAGGAACGAACTTCTGTCTGGACAGGGCCTTAGACTGGTTTGTGAACAATATTTGAGAGAAATGGTGATATTGTGTATGTTGAAGAAGTTTTAGATCTTTGAGTTCATCTCATATAAAATGGGAGCAAAAACAAAAGCGTTGTGTTTATATTTGTGTTCAGTATAGATCAAATTCAAATATAACTCACCTTTGTGACATGTATGATGACTTAAGTTGTTTGAGCATGTTTGAAGAGAAATGTTACTAGCAGGTGGAAAAGAGTCATGTCAAAGGTCAGTCATTGGGATAATGTAGTAGGGACACATTAACGTTCGTTGGGTTGTCGGTAAGTTTAGGTGATCATGTATGGACCAGGTTTGTTGCGGTATTGAGTCGGTCTGGCGCAGAGACGGGTTCTAACTTTAACCCGCGCTCTCTTTCGGTTATGAGGGAACTATGAGGCTGCTTGCGTTCCACATCTCCCGAGTCCTGCACAGAGGAGCGGAGGGATATTTACCAAACTCTCGGTAGCGATGGCTACTGTGAGTTTTTTTTAAAACCATATTTAGAACAGTCACGGGTGTAAAGAGTTAGTGTTGGGGGATTTCCCTAGCATTTGGCGTTTGTGTTTTCCCACATAAATGTTCATTCGCAGTTTAAGTTTCGGTGTGTTTGATTGTGGTGCAAAATGTTGAATTTGACTCCTAAACTGCGATGTTAATTTGCTTATTTCAAGCTTTGCTCCTAATTCTGATACAATTAAAAAGTCTGGGCTATTTGTATTCATTTGGGCATTGGTGCAGCATACATGGTGTAGAAAAAGAAGTAATATTAACATTTTAAACTCTACGATGCACCTTTAAAGCTACAAACTACTTACTATATGGTCTCGCTTGACCATTAATTTATGAAAATTACAGAAGATTATAGTTTATTTTCCTTGTAGGAGAAAAGCACAGCCAGACATTTTGAAATTGGTTTCACAAAAAATAAAAAAACTCAGTTCACCTCATTTGCAAGATGCCACAGAACAAA
Organism: Leptonotus elevatus; assembly: GCF_054856555.1. NCBI lineage: Eukaryota > Metazoa > Chordata > Actinopteri > Syngnathiformes > Syngnathidae > Leptonotus > Leptonotus elevatus. The sequence goes on from NC_141252.1 coordinate 18,357,144, forward strand.
ATTGATTTGCAGCTGCATAATACTATTAATGAGTTAGCCCAAAGCAATTGACACAGAAAAATCCAGAAATATTAGACATTGTGTCACATATGGTCTGGCCGGGTTCTACTAAAAAGGAGTAAATTTCAGCTTCTGCCCCTCATCCTATCATTACAGCCCAGAGCCCCATGTCTTGTCTGTTGAATCATTGCCATGAATGCTTGAAGAATCATACATGGCTGTGGCCTGAAGGCTGTGTCCCATAATTAATCATATGAAATGGTCTGAAACAAAGCAATCTGGTAACATAGTTCACCAATCTGTGCATGGATGAAGGCATTCGTCTTGAGACAAAAAGCTGAAAGTGACTAATGGAGATTACACTGCCCTCCTGGCTTTGTCCAGGCTGGAGTGAGGGAAGTTTAAGTGATAAACGTGCACACACACACACACACAAAACAAGCCCTACATAAGCGGGCCTGGGTGTGTATCAGTGTTGAATGTTGGAAAAAAATGGCCAGCCAAGTGGGACATTCTCGTAATGGAGCTCCCACACATATGTATTGGAGATTTATACAGGCATCATGGTCAAATACATTTTCATATAGCATCATGAACTCTTGCTCATACCATGCATGTAATGAAAGTGTAATGAACCCACAATATACACCAACATGTTCCACACACAGGCACCCTAGGCTGATGGCTTGGCAGAGCGGAGTAGATAGATTAGTGTAATAGCCTCAGCCAAGGCAATCATCTGCCCACTGCAGAGTGTCAAATGTTGGCAGCAGCATTCAGATCAGGCACAAAGAAATTAGTCCACTTGGATGAAGTTGTCATTCTGTCAGTTTCAACAATTAAGGATCAATTGTATATGAAACAAAAAATATCGATTTGCATGAGAATATATGTTATGAAGTCAGCGTGAGCGAACTACTGTTAAACGGCAGTCAGTAGACCCTAAACTATTAACAGGTTTGAACATTTATAGACCCTGTTAAATGAATTTAGAGATTAGCGCTGCCATTGTTATTCAAATTGCAAATACAGTTCATGCTTGACATAGGCAATATTAGTTCTTGCGAAGAAGATGAACTTTTTTTTTCTAACTTTATTGCAATCTATAGAACAAACATGGCTTTGCATGCATCAAAACAACATGAAAAAGACAAACACAGGAGAAGTGACAATGGCGGGTGATTCAAGTACAACACCGCTTGTTGAACGTGGGAATAAAGAAGCAAAATATTTTACGACACGGCTCATCCGCCATAGTTACGTCATCAGTGGAGGAGTATCCTGCATATGGTGTCCAGATGAATGCGTGCGGGGCGCGTTCTGAAATCATTCCACTCTGGAGCCCGGTTTCAAAAGTAATCGGTTTCAAGCTCCGAAACCGCGCCGTCATGTGGACGAATGGCTTAAACGATAAGAAACTTGTGAGGATACATTGAAATTAGCTTTCGTGTGGACGGGGCCTATATACACACACACTAATGACAAAACGAGACACAGCTGGGCAAGACACAAGTGGTTGAGGGCACTGATTGGTTGACACACGAGGAAGGGTAGGGTTACACTTAATGAGACCAAAGGAGACACACAAGGAAAAACAGAACACAACAGATCATGACAGAAACTTAAAGAAACATGACAAAATCAAGCAAAACCCAAAGTAAACCTTAACCATGACAGAAAAAGCAAAAAACTACCCAACACCCAACCCAAATCATGATAACTGAACATAAATTGAATGGCTAAAGCTCATCTTCAGTATCCGGAAATTGTACTTTATAAAAGTATAGTTATAGTTACTCATTACTTTCTCAAAAAGTAACTGAGTTAGTAATTGAATTACTTCATAATAAAAGTACCATATTTCCAGGCAAAGTAACTATTTTCACTACTTTAAAAACAAAATGGTTTATTCATATCAAATAATATGGATTATTTTATTTATTTATTTTTGTGCAGTTTTCAAACATTTGAAATGAGTAGAATGTCTAGGTAATTCCACGCAAATTTCAGTATTTAATAATAGGGGTGCACGGAAATAAAAAATTTGGGCCAAAACCGAAACGCTGAAAAAAATTCATCTAGTCAAGTATGTATATATACATATATATATATATTTATATATACTGCGATTGGCTGGCAACCAGTTCAGGGTGTACCCCGCCTACTGCCCGAAGCCAGCTGGGATAGGCTCCAGCGACCCTAGTGAGGACGAACGGTTAAGAAAATGAATGGATGGATATATATATATATTTTGATGCTTTATATATATATATATATATATATATATATATATATATATATATATATATATATATATAAAGCATCAAAATAAAAAGCAATGTTTAATATCACTCATACTCACCATTAGCTACAAACCACTCCACATTTTCAACACGTATTAATACAGTAACGATTGAGAAATCAATGAGCTGGATGAATGAGAATAACCACAAGCATACAGTATGATACTATGATAAATACAATTGTTTTTCTTTTGTTAACTTTTTCGAGTGTCATCACTCATCAACCTCAATTGATTTAGGTCGCTGCTGATAACGCAGCTCTCGTTTTGGTCATGTTAAATAAAAATAGACAAAGGAACCAGGCGCCGTGTAGCTTATTCAACGGGGGCTTTATTATAGCTTGCGCTAATATCAGGATCATGGCCAATCACTACCTCTGAAATGTTTAGACCAGATGTGCCTTAGGTATTATTGACTGTTTACATGCAGGCAATAACCCTTTTAAAACCCAAATATTGGCAATACTCGGGTTTTGTAAGGCCATGTAAACAGGCGCAATAACCCTAATAAGAGCCCTAGATTACTCCTTTCATAACCGGAATTCTTGCTCATATAAATGCATTCGGAATGCCTCAATCGATCGGGGCAATGTTTTTCACTGTGCGTATGCTCACTATTTTCTTCTTTGGCTTATTTTCTTCTTCTTCGCTGATTTGATTTGCAAGGAATCACGGTCTATGTAGTCACGACTTGTTGCTCCGTCCTTGCAAGAGGAGCCGCCCTTGAATACCGTACATTGATTTCCCCGCTGCGTTTTCACGTTATGTTGTGTCTCTACGGCAAACATGCCACAGTTTGTGCCTATATACACATACAGTAAATACAAGTATATAAGTCCGTGCTTCTGGCGTGTAACCCACTGGAAATACTCAAGCCGTTGTCAACGAACAAAGGTAGCAGCGGTAGCTGCTCGGGCCCTAAAAATAGGTGCAATCTCTGAAGTTGTATATATTTTCACACACAAACTGTATAAATAAGGTGTGTTATCAGCACCATTAGTTTTACATAATATATATTTATAATGTCCATTTCTATGTATGTACAGTATATCACAGTATATGAGCTTGCAACACTCAGGAGTACTTTGCTTGTGCACACGCAAAAGCCATGAACCGTTAGTTAATAGTGGTCCATGTTTGTGGGAATGACAGTGTATAAGCCAGTGTGACCCAGCAGCACATTTACAAAGAAAAGCCACAGCAATTATATGGGAATTAATACGTCTATCTGTGTGCAAGCTGCGTGTATGAGCGTAGGACATTCACTGCAGCCATTAACCTGCAGAGAGAGAAATGTAACCATCAAGAGAAGCACAGAGGAGAGCAGCCTTGCTCAGTTTAGTGTTCACATGGCCTGTTCAGTATTCATAGGCTCAAAACGATGGTCACACACACACACACGCACACGCACTCCCACACACACACACCTATAGCCATGTGGCGTTATTTAAAACGGCACGCTAATGACCTATGCTGACTTTTTCCATGCCTTAATACTAACCACTAAACCTTTACATGCCATCTAACCTTCACTTAACTCTAAAGCAGATACTTAACTTGACCAATGCAGCCTTTTGCTCTGCTCAATGCACAAAGGCCGAGAACTGTGAACTGGCCCTCACTGGTTTTAATGAGGAATTTCATTAGCATTTTAATGAGGAAATCGGGTAAAGCTGACAAGCCATTTTGAAGAAAGTGAAGGACGAATGGGAAAATTCCCACATTAACAAGTGTCCAATAATCAACTTGAATTGCTGGCAAAGTACACAATACAGTATGTGGACTGAGGTGAACGCATTCTCTCGTACATGTACAAATAGTTAACAACACATCAGTGGAGAAAGATGGCTGATGTCTTATGAATTCTTAAATCGTGAATCGGTGTGCACGTATGCTTCTTCCGGGTGGAGCTTCTGATTCTTTGTCATTTCCAGAAAATATAGAGTGTCTCACCGTTGTTAACCAGCAAATACATTCGGAAGGTACACTGCAAGCTACTGAATGTATATCCTTGAAATTAACAAGGCTACCATCCATTATTTATATCATAGCATTACAACATCTGTAAAGTAGGTGAACTGGGATTGCAGTGATAATGAAAGAGACAGTGAAGCTGTTTTTACAAGACAAAACTATATTAATTGTGATATGGGGCAGTCCTGGATGAGACTCTCACTGACTGCAGTCAATATTCAGTTTAAGGTCAGGTTATTACCTGCATGTAAACATATTCTGTGGAGTTTTCGCCGTAGAGACACAAAATAACGTGAAAATGCAGAAATCAATGTATTCAAGCGAGGTTCCTTTAGCGTGTATGACGGAGCTGCACATACAAGTCGTTACTACATAGACCAATATTCTTTGCAAATTTAAATAAGCAAAGAAAAAGAAGGGCATGTGCACAGCGAAAAACAATGCACCGTTCAATCGAGGTATTCCTAATGTGTTTATATGAGCAAGAATTTCGGGTTATGAAAGGAGTAATTCAGGGTCTTATTCTGTTTTTTTAGCACCCAGAATAACAGCATATTCGGGTTATTGCCTGCATGTAAACGGAGTCACTGATATGGCCCCAGATTTGATTCCAATGACCCTACCCAGTATACTGAATGAGCAGGAGGGCCAGGGTGGCTTTATTGGGAAATAGGGCAAAGTACTTGACAAGTTTAGTAATTGAGGCTGGGTGCCCTTTTAAAACCATATGAGTCACAGATATTGACTATGTTTGCATGCAGTCAAAATTCGGGATAAAGTCAAATTTCTGCTCCAGAAACATAGATAGTCCGTTTATATGTGTGAGCGGGCAGAGTTAGTCCCGTAAACACATCACAATCTAAATTGCGACACAGCAGACAAGGTTGTTACACAAATAGACGTCATTTCTGCTTTTAACTTTCTACAGTCAATAAAAGATATGATATTTATGTCACTCACCATATTAATAAAGTAGCCGGTTTCCTCCTCGCTCCAAAAGTGTGCTGCTGTGCTTGGTCTGAGTTTCTCCATTTTTGTTTACCTCTGCTTGCATATTTAGCATTTTTGCCGTAGGGACAGAAAATAACGTCAAAACGCCGCAGAGAAATCAATGCATTCAAGTTAGGCTTGCTTAGCGAGTGGCAACATAAGACGGCCGCCGCACATACAAGTAGTTCCTGTACTGTAGACCAAGATTCCTTCCGACTAAAGCAAAGCATGCACAGAACACAAATAAATGTTCAATATGGAGGTGCCCCAATACAGTACACATTTATATGACCAATTATTTGGGTTAGAAAAGGGGGTACCCATGGGGTCTTAGTCAAGTTTTTAATTGTGTGTGTTTACATGGCCTTTCAATACCCGAATACTGCCAATATTGGAGTTTTGAAAGGGTTAGTGACTGCATGTCAACGTACTGATTGTTTTAGAAGCTGCTTGTGACACAAAATGTCAATTCTGATAATATGATTTTTTTGTTTCCCTTTCTGTTGTTACACAGAATGATCCCTCCATCAAGTAAGAGCTTCCTGGTCAACAACTTAGCAGCAGGAAGCCAGTACGATCTGTGCGTGCTCGCTATCTACGATGACGTCATCACCTCCCTGACAGCAACCCGTGTGGTTGGATGTGTGCAGTTCACCACCGAGTCAGAGTACATGAGGTGCCATTTTATGCAGTCCCAATTCCTCGGTGGGACTATGATCATCATCATCGGAGGGATTATAGTGGCTTCTGTGCTTGTCTTCATCATCATCTTGATGATACGCTACAAGGTGAGTCTGTCTGTCTTTCACCATCTGTTTGTCCAGAGATTAACATGATGTTGTTTGGCACGCTAACATATTTATTTATTTATTTAAGTTTTACGGAGGCTTATAGTCAGCAAACTCGCGTTAAAACCAAAACAGTTTGGCAGTTTGCCACAGAACGCGATTACATCGAACATGCTCCCTCACAGGTCTTTTTCTCTCCTTTGACTTGCGAGTCGCGACCATGCACAGTGTTGCGTTTATGAACTCGGCAAAACATGACAGTTTTGCCACAATCCCTCAACGGCAACACAATAAAGCACAAAATAGTTTGTTATAATATGCAGTACAGTGCTGAAAAAAAAGTTCCTCCTAATCTTTAAGGATTTCTTTCTCTTTTTTTTTCATTTCAGATGCATACCACATTTTGTTTTTGTAGATCAATTAACTGCTTTTAAAATACACATACAAGTGAAGCAAAACAAAGCTTATTGGATAAATGTTAAATAAAACAAAATAAAAACTGGTTGTGTTTACAGTGTATTTTCCTAATTTTACTCATCTGATTTCACTACCGTCAAGACCTACATTTAAAAAAAAGGCTTAGTCCCCAAAAAGAGTGAAATATTATAGTTTCATAGTTTTAGTGCTGTTTTGATTCAATTTTAAAATACACTAAAGATTTACTGCGAAAGAAATTCTAAAGCCACAGTATCACCATCAATTTATAAACATGTCAGAAATTATGGTACAAGCTTGCAAAATCTAATCAAAGTTCGATGTACTATAATCTTAATGGTCTTCATTATTACATCATTTGTACATACTTTTAAAGAATTCAAAATGTAAACTAATGGTTTTAAAAAGAGCAGCCGCGTGTTGGTTAAATATGCTGCTATTTACATATTGTCGCTGTCCTGTGAAAAACACGTCCATTATTGCCATTTTTACAATTATGAGATGAACCTGAACACAGACATCCCAAAAACGTAAAAATAAAAAAAAATGGACATAAATGTTTTTCACAGGACAGCGACGATATGTTCCAATTAGTCGACTAATCGCAACTACTTTTGATGATTAGTCGACTAGCAAAACAATCGTTTGTGGCAGCCCTATAAACAGTATGATCGGTATTTTGGTGAAAAATCACATGTTTACAAAGCGACAGATTTAGATACAAATGTATTGTACCACAGAGATAGAATTATATTACCGAATGGAAGAGCAGTATTTTAGTTTTATGTTATCCAATGCTCCCAGCAGCTGGTGAGTAGCGTGTGTGTATGAGTGTGTCACGTTGTAACACGTGAAAGCGAAACAGCATCTGGCTGTAGTTTTAATAGGTTGGGAACACAAAATGTCTGCTTTTTGGAAGTATTTTGATTTGGAAAGCAACAACAGCGCAATAGTGACTTTCAAAGTCTGTACATTTTAGTACCAAATTACGTAATTGGGTCTGCATTCAGCACTACCGAGAAATGACTTGTTAGTTACCTCTTAGGAGTGGAATTAAGTGCTCTAGTTTTACTTTCATAATGTTGTAGTGTACGTTTGAAATTGATTTATTGACCATTTGTGAAGATTTTGTTAGGAGTATATTCCACCTTTTTTTATGTGCCTGGGCTTGCACACTACGGGTATTCCTCCCATCCATATTTCTGACACACCCGCTGCGCATAAACTGGGTAGGAACAAGCTAGCACCAAAGAGGCGTGACTCACTGACAGCTGAGGGTGGCTTCAAATCATAGAAACATGGATTTATCCCAATCATATTTGCAAATGGATTTAAAATCCATGCAGCAGCGGATGCAGTGTGTTGTCGGCCAGCTGAGACATGTGGACCCCTCCGGTTGGCAACTTAGGATAGCATGTTTTTATTCTATGAAATAAAACCAATACAATAAAATTATTCAGAATAATGTACTTATGACTCACGGTTGGAGGTTTATCTACCCACAGTGCTCTAGATCAGTGGTTCTCAACCGCGGTCCTTGAGTACCGCTATCCAGTTGTCCATGTCTCCCACAGCCAACACAGGTGTTTCAAACGATCAGCTAATCAACAAGCTCTGCATCAGGCCTGATAACAATCCTCAGCTGTGTTGGCTGAGAGAGACATGGAAAACTGGCTAAATAGGGGTACTTGAGGACCAGAGCTCTAGATCAGTGGTGTCAAAGTCCAGTCCTTGAGGGCCTGAATCCTGCATGTTTTAGAGGTTTCCCACGTTCAACACAGCTGATTCATATTTAAGCTCATCAACAAGTTCTGCAGGAGCCTGATAATTATCCTGATCATTGAATCAGGTGCGTTAGAGTAGAGAAACCTCCAAATCATGCAGGACTCAGGCCGTCGAGGACCGGATCTTGACTCATGTGCTCTAGATCAACAGTCTCCAAGCTTTTTGCGTCATGCGCTGGTTTTACTTAGACATACAGTACTTTGACGAGCTGGCATACAAATAAAAGCAAATGATTAAACTCATGATTACGTCATTACGACAAATGTAGTTCTTGTAATTGGTGAAAGGTCCCTTCATCGATCCAGTCCTATCTTGGGGTAATTCTTGTTTTCTTCCAAAAATAACTTTAAAGGTTTGTCTTTTAATTCTGCCCTGGAAACATGTTTGAATCTCTCCTCCCAATTGTCGGTGAGGATCGCAAACAAACGTCGAAAATGCAGTAATTTAATTCTAGGCTAAAAATCACAGCTCAAACGCTGTAATAGACTCTTTGATCAACTCTATAATATATATTTAGTTGTTGTTGTTCAGTGTCTACGCGGCCATGCATGGTGGTCAGGGACTCCTGCTCAAGATTATTGAAATCATAAGTTCCAGTTAGCAGGTGTTCTGGCTGTACACCTGAGCTTTTATGTCAATGTATTGGTGTGTGCCAATGTTGGCATACTGCAAAGTTTTGCAATAATAAAAAAAAGAAGACAGTACGACAGTAAGTGGACGGAAGAATCTGTGCAGGCAGAAAAGTATGCAACTCCCCACCTTTTCCCGTTCACATAAACAAGAGAATATGGCCCTTACAGTACTAAATGGAATTTCCAATACTGTACATGATAATTGTCTTTTTGTCCTGAGTTATTTCCTCAGGGAAGTCATAAATGGTCGGGAAAGTTGGCTGTAAGGACAAATTAAATACTTTTGCAGTGTGTGCACAATTGGTATGCATTTTTTTCTTTCCTTCTCAACGAAAGGAAAAATTATTCTTATTAAGTGAGTAGGCTGGAGTAGACTATCAAAGATAAGAATTGGGATACCAAACTAGGATGATAATAACTACTGATATAAATCTTCCCACTTAAACATCCATTACTAAAATTGTTAGACAGTCATTACAACTGCAGAGTCTAATAAGATTTAAGCAATATTTGTATGTTTCAGACCAGCACCAAAATGTAATGGTTCTTTCTTGCTCCATGCAACACATTTTTACAAATTATGTAGTATTGATCGAACAAACCAGCCTAAATTGATGAAATCACAACCTCTGGCCTTTCGCGACTGGCAAAGGTAACTGTCAGAGTTAAGAATTTCATATACTGTAAAATCCTGTGAATAACACTTAAAAAAACAAAAACAATTATTAGTTTCAAAGAAACACCAAAAAATTCACATTGTGTAGACGTTAACCATTACCTAGGTGTTATTTAAAAAACAAACAAACAAACAAAAAACCCTGATATAGAGTGCATTTAATTTACAACGCAACTCAATATGCTACACGTACTGCAAAGGTAAAAGTAAAAAAAATGTTTTACTAAAATTACTAAAGGAGTGTAACATGCAAGAGCAAGATTTTTGAATACATCATTTGAAAAATACTTTGGAAAAACCTGAAGCATCGGTATGGGAAATTATATATTTTTTTAACCTGCATTTAAAAGCATTTATATTTTGACTCTGATAATGAAGTATACTAGAAAATCAGGGGAAGTACAGAGGAAAAAAATCGCCTTATAAGGGTGATTTTGTGGGGCGTAATATAAACGGGCGTGTGTTATTCATAGGACATATAGAATGGTGGTTGTGAGGTTCGAGGTGGTTTTTGTTCTTGTTGTCACTTCTTTTTTTTACCTACACAAATATTAAAAACAGTTGGTGACTTTGCGTGGATGCTTACTATTCGTGAACATGCTTTCCATGATGCTAAATTTTGGCTGGAGTGCTGTGAAGTGCTTGAAAAAATTTCACAATAAAGTTATCTGATCAAAAGTTATTGAATTTGAACTTGAGGAAGGTTGACTGGATGGACTATATTGCAGTTGTACCGGTACATAAACAGAACTAGTGCTGTCACTATGGAATATTTTTTTAGAATTGATTAATCTTATTCAATCGATTAATCAACTAATTGGATTGATTTAAATTTTGCAATAGTATAGCAAGTGTATTACAAAAGCATTTTGTTCCCTGATTACTGTTTATTAAGCAGTGTTTGCTGTTCATTTCATGCTTCGTAAAGTGGGATTGATGTTGTACTATATTGCCAGCTCGGTCATTGTTTTCCAAAGTAAAAACAGAGTTTGCAAATGTCTTATTTTGATTAAACAAAGAAGATGATCAGTCTCCTTTCATGAAGGACTACAGAAATCAGTGAACATTTACTGATGACGTGCTGAAATCAGAGGATGTGGACACATTTATATAAAAAAATTGCTTCAAACAATTACTTGATTATTAACTCATTCAATCCCAGCCATTTTCCCTGAAGCAACCCCCTTCGCTCCCGGCTGTTTTACTGGAATTGTACAGATGTTGCAAGGCCTACATAATATTGTGTTCTATTGCTATAAAAACATGGAACCTACCAAAAGAAAGATTAAAGTATCTTCTTTCGTCAGGAATAAAAAGTATATTTCTACCTGTTTCAGTTTTGCAGCAATTAGCATTAGAATATAGCTAAGTTTAATCATTATTCACAAATCGGTCTAGAACTGTGGGGAAATCAGCTTGTTTTCAACAAGGCCCTGGTTGATCTTTTATACTCTGCTGCCACCTGATGGCCGTTTTTGTAATAGCTACCATTGTTTCAAGCATTCTCAGTTCAGAGGCTGCATCAAGGCCTTATGTATGCTCTAGCATAAAAAACGTATAAATACGTCTTTGAGAGCATGGTCATATTTAAAATACAACATATTTATATGTTTTTGGGAGCAAATGAGTTAAAATAGTTGTCGATTCATTTGATAATCGATTAGTTGTCTCTTTATCGATTCATTTTGACAGCTCTAATCTGCACTGACTATGAATTTGTTTCTGGTTGTGATGTCAGGTGTTTATAGTTTATAATCAACTATTCAGTGAGTGTATATCAGGGCAAAATAGTCACTGTTTTTTCTGTGTTTTATGCCCCACAGGTGTGTAACCCAGGAGATGGCGTTAAAGGCATGTCAATGTCGATGACGAACGTTCACTCTCAGACAAACGGGCAGCATTCGCAAAGATGCAGCGTGACTCCGAGCACCTCCAAGCTCGGCTCAATTGGATTAGAGGACCTGTCAGGAGGCTCAAAGAAGAGGAGTGGAACAGGAGGAGGGAAGGACGTGACAACTCTTTCATCCAACTCTTCTCTGCCGGACTGCTCCACGGACACATCTGTTCTCAGCCAGCATTGGACAACAGCTGGAGCGGAAGAACAGGTGAAAGCGGGTGAGGAGAGAGCTCGAGCCAGCGTCTCCTCACCCGCTGCCACCGGCTCACTAGGCAGGCCAAAGCGGAAACCCGCTCCCGTTAAACCAGGCTCAGCTTGCTCAAACACCTCAGCTGCTCTGGAGAATCTCCCTAGTGTGACCCCTTGCCCCTCTTCCGCTTCTGCCTCTACAACCTCTTCCACTCTCCCCCCTCCTTCCACTACGATAGATTTCCTCAACACCAACCGCAACAATTCCACCTCACTTAACCAAGCCCCGCCTCCTCCCATGGCCAGCCCTAGTCCACTTCCCACCATCCGCTATCGAGAAACACCCATTCTGCGCCGGGCTCCTCGCGCCCACACCTCCTCCGCTGCCAAGTACCAGACTCTCCCTGCGGAGGAGGGAGGCAGGAGCCGGCCAAGGAGGAGATACTCCCTCAGTGAAGGAGGCGCAAAGACTCTCTCGAGTCATCGAGGGAGCGCAGCAGCGCCAAAATTAGGACGTATAGTGCGGGACAAAAGGAGTCAATCAATGAGTGGAATGGTCCTCTCCAAAGAAGGGGAGGGCGACTCTGATAGGGGGCGCTGTGATTCGGACTGGATCTTGGAAAGCACGGTTTAAATTTAAACCAGACAACAAAATACACAATATGTATTGTTGTTGATTTTTGGTTGTTATTTTGGGTGTGTCTGAATTGTGTTTGTCTGCGTGAGTGAAGGGTAAATTGAGGCTGCATTGTGTGAATATTGTGTTCAGTTTTGACGACTTCTTTTTCAAGCATTTATTTTTTGTCAAAGTTTCACAGAATTTTTTTCTCAGCGTTTTTGTTTCCACTATGACAGTTTTTGTATCTGTTTCAAAGTCTATCATTCAGCAAGCGGATATCTTGCCTTGTCTTGTTGCGTCCTCGACTTGTCCTGTTGGTTCCACTTTATAGCACAAAAAAATACAAGACAGTGGATTCACCACATCAGTTTCACTTGATCTGCAAATAACACAAAAAGGGAATTCTAACTGGGAAAACAATTAAATAAAAAACATCCAACTGCACAGTCCACCATTCAAGAGTCATTCAAGAGCAAGTGTGTGACCACACAGTGGCAAGAGATAGCAGTCGGTGCCTTCTTTTGCACAAAGATACTCTAACTGGAAGTAGCTCTCGGACAGAGGAAGACCGAAGTTTTCACGCAGCCTTTCTTACCTTCTGAGAAATAGGTGGTGTTTCTTGGCAAATAGACTGAATTTTGGGTTGGGAACCCAAATCGAGACTTTATGGACCTCATATGAAATTGATATTTTTTAAAGGGAAGAATATACAAAAAAAACATGAAAAAAGCAAAAGCTTTTTGCTGACATTGGTATACTTCAGCCTGAGTTGGTCACATGTTCCCAAAAAGCTCATGTACAGAAAAAGACAACATGTACTGTGTTGCTATGTTGTGTAAAATAAAAAAAGGGTTGAATTGAAAACTTCTGGTGTCATGGTTGGAACAAAGTAAGACATTATGAATTATTATGAATTGTTTCAGGTGAAGACTTTCAGGACACTGTGAGTGTTATGCTATGTTCACACCAAACCGAAAATATTTTTATGAGACACTGGTCTCGCCCGTGTTTGTTCGCGAGGTTCTCCAATGGGATTTGTTTCGCGCCGTGCCGCAACGGAATAAGAGGAATTCCGCTTTGGTTGGTGGTGCTAACTTTATTGTAGCATTGCTAGGTTGTGTCACACTTCGACAATCAAACAAACAAACTCACCAGATAAGCCAACCTCCACACTTATCTTACTCCAAGCAATCTCCTTTTTGGCCCGGTCCCGGTACACGTAACTTGCTGTGTCGTACAGCTCCGGGTGCCTGCAAACCGTGACGTTAAAGCTATCCTCCATTGCTATGCTACATGTTCTGCACACAATATGGGTGTATTGCAACCGCTTCCTGCGTTTTGTCTGCTGTGTGACGTATTTGGTGACACCCATTGGCTGCCAATAGTTCAATTCAGCCAACGCCAACGAAATAGGCGCAGTAGCGAAATGCTCGCCAGAAATGTGCCAAACGCGCCGCCAGAAACACCTCTCCGACTGTTGGTGTGAATGTAGCATTAGCGAAGGTAGCAAATGTTGATTTTCTCGTCAGGGTTCATTCAAGGTTGTCAACAGTTTTAATGTTTTTTCCGACATGGACATGTTCAAAATTTCCAGTGACAAGAAAAAACTTTTAGCAAACATTCCAACATTGAACAAACACTGAACATTCCCTACCTTGGCAAACACAAACATTAACCGTAGGGATGTAACGATGCATCGAAAATCGATTTAATACCGATGTAAACTGCTTAAAATATGCATTGATGTAAAAAATAAAAGCATCAATTCACAACGACATGTTAACTGTTATGCCTTGCGCAGTGTTTCATCGTTTCTCGCCGGACCCTTTTTGGGGACGGACACGTTTTGCGGATATCTGTCTTTGTCTTTTGGTTTGGTTTGATTTGTCTCAAACAAACACAGCAATAAAAACATAGCATGGAACGGTTGCTGGATGGGGGGGGGGGGGCACAATATGATAAGATGCAAGTTTGAGAAGGAGCAGAAAGAAGCAAAACTTATCTAGTTAGCCTTCCCTTTACATAATTTAAAAATAATTTTAGAAGATTAAAAGAAGTTTAAGGACAAACCCCCTTGTAAAGGAAAATAGTAGAACAACCAACACGAATCCTCAACAAAGATTGTGGAGCTTTAGGGTGTATTCAGACCTGCACTGTTTGGTCCGCTTTAAACGGACCAGAGTTCCTTTCCCACGCTGATCCTGACCTTTTGTGCAGGTCTGAATACACACAAACGAATCTTGGTGCAGACGAAACCCACTTCTTGAGGTGGTCCCGGTCTGTTTCCAAACGCACTTGGTGTGGTTTGCTTCACAGTCTGAATACAAACCACGGCTGATCCGCTCCAACTGCAGGACATATCCGCCTTTTTGACGTTAAGAAGCACCGTAGCAAAGCATCGCAGGAATTAAACATTGCTTTGTAGTGAATGTTGTGCTAAATTTATTCATAATCCGTATTCTGTTTAGCCATGCTGCTGTCAGCATGTTGTGGTGGGGGCGGGGCACACGGAGAGCAACTGCTCCTCCGGTTACTGCATGCAATCGGCGATGCATTCCAAAATTAGAAACAGCATCGCGGAACCTCCGTTGAATGAGCTACTCTTGACACTCGCAAATATCTTGCATCTAATAAGACGAGGGTTGGGGGGGTTGTATTGTCAAACCCAACACAAAATACAATACAATTCAAGTCAACAGGGTATTTTTTCCTGTTAGATTTTTTTTCTTCTTTTGTTTTCAATTGACACACATTAACAAAAAAAATACTGCCACATATAACCCATTCAAGGTGTAGAACACAGGCTGAAACAAAATTATCATGGACAATGATGTTTGCAGATGACATTGTGATCTGTAGTGAGAACAGGGAACATGTGTAGGAGAAGCTAGAGGCGTGGAGGTTTGCCATTCGGAAATTAGGGGAATGAAGGTTAGTCGTAGAAAGACGGAGTATCTGTGTGTGAATGGGAGGGACCCAAGTGGAAGAGTAAGGTTACAGGGAGACGAGACCAAGAAGTTGGAGGAGTTTAAGTATTTAGGGTCAACCGTTCAGATTAATGGAGAATGTGGAAAATAAGTGAAGAAGCGCGTGCAGGCAGGCTGGAACGGGTGGAGAAAAGTGTCAGGTGTGATGTGTGATAGAAGAGTTTCAGCTAAAATAAAAGGAAAGGTTTATAAAACTGTGGTAAGTCCAGCAATGTTGTTTGGTCTGGAGACAGTGCCACTGAGGAAACGATAGGAGGCAGAGCTGGAGGTGGCAGAGATGAAGATGCTGAGGTTCTCTTTGGGAGTGACCAGGATGGATATAATAGATGTAGTTAAACAGGGCATGAAGGTAGTTGTTGTGAGAACAGAGAATGCAAGAGGAAAGGCTTAAATGAGGCAAATGATTTGCTGTGGCGACCCCAGAAGGGAAAAGCCGAAAGGAAAAGAAGAAGAAGTTGATGTTACAAAATTAAGCTTTCTCCAAATCTACAAAGACACAATGTGTAGCTCCTTCTGACCTTCTCTGTACTTCTCTATCAACATTCTCAAAGCAAATACTGCATCTGTGGTACTCTTTTTTTGGGGGAGGGGGGGTGTGCATGAAACCATACTGCTGCTTACAAATGTTCACCTCTGCCCTCAGTCTAGCTTCAACTACTCTTTCCCATAGCTTCATTGTGTGGCTCATCAGCTTTATTCCTCTTATTTGCCAAAACTCTTTATGTCTCCCTTAAAAATGGGCACCAGCACACTTTTCCTCCATTTCTCAGGCATCTTCTCACTATCGTAGACCCTGTTGAACAACCCATTCAGGAATTCTACTGCTACCTCTCCTAGACACTCCATACATTCACAGGTATATCATCAGGACCAAGTGCCTTTCCACTCTTCATCCTCTTCAATGCCCTTCATCCTTACTAATCTTTGCTAATTCCTGGTCCTCAACAGTCACGTCTTCTACTCTTCGTTCTCTCTCTTTTCCTCATTCATAAACTCTTCAAAGTACTCTTTCCATCTTCCCATTACACTACTGGCATCTGTCAACACACTTCCATCCCTATCCTTTATCACCCTAACCTGCTGTGCGTCCTTCCCATCTCTGTCTCTTTGCATTGCCAACCTGTATAGATTAGTCTCTCCCTCCTTACTGTCCAACCTAGCGTGCAAGTTATCGTAAGCCCCTTGTTTGGCCTTTGCCATTTCTACTTTCACCTTACGCTGCATTTCCCTGTACTCCTGTCTACTTTCTTCAGTCCTCTCAGTGTCCCACTTCTTCTTAGCTAACCTCTTTCTCTGTATCCACTTCTGCACCTCCTCATTTCACCACCAAGTCTCCTTATCTCATTTCCTTCTAGATGACACACCAAGGACTGCCCTACCTGTCTCCCCGATCACATTTGATGTAGTCATGTGGAAGCACCTCCTGACCATCCAGAGCCCGTCTCAACTCTTTCCTGAAAGCCATACAACACTCTTCCTTTTTCAGCTTCCACCATTTCGTCCTCTGCTCTTCCTTTGCCGTCTTTGTCTTCCTCACCACCAGAGTCATCCTACATACTACCATCCTATGCTGTCTGGCTACACTCTCACCTACCACTACTTTGCATTCGCTGATCTCCTTCAGATTACACCGTCTCCACAAAATGTAGTCTACCTGTGTACTCCTACCTCCAGTCTTGTAGGTCACCCTATGTTCCTGCCTCTTCTGGAAGAAAGTGTTCACGACAGCCATTTCCATTCTTTTTGCAAAGTCAACCACTATCTGTTCTTCTGCGTTCCTATTCTGGATACCAAACTTGCCCATCACCTCTTTTTCCTGCACAAATGTTTTAACCTCAACTACATTCGTGGAAAACACCACATTGGGAATGCTTTCTGGATCTTGACTACTCTTGTTTGAGAGTTTAAATACTGTCACTGATGCACAGTGGAGGAATAAATAAACACTTGTTTTATGTAAAGACATTGATCCAGTTAATACATTACATGCATGGATGCAGATGGCACTGGTGACATCCCCCTCAGATTAATAATGAACCTGATTTATTCCCCACTCAGTTTACACCACATAAAGTTGATTTTATCTCCAGATGAATAGGATAGATTTGTGCCACAAGCTCAAGAAAGTGACTTATGAATGGGTAAGCTTGTGTGGCCAAGAAGATAATTCAAAAAGGAGATTTGCTAGTTTCTTGCCACTAATTTATACAATTGATAGACAACATGGTAATCACTCACGGTGCTTAATGAAATATACCAGCACTGAGTGAGCAATAATACAATAAAAGGGGTGGACAGACATCTACTACTACTACTACTACTACGAGGGAATAATTAACAATGAAAACATCCTTTAATTTCTTAGCAACTATTTACACAATGCCCCTTGGCATGCTGGGAAATCCAGCATCAACATCCTCCTACGCGACAAAAGTGTGTCTGGGGTTTTTGCAATAATTCAGTTGACATTCAGCATTAAGGATTGGATTTACTTTGTGGGGTTGGATCATCACATGCTCACCGCTGCTTCAGGGAATGGGTCAAATGTGGAGAACAATTGTTTTCCCACAATCAGTGGAACTTTAATTAGATTTTAAGCAAAGTTTATTCTTTCTGCACTTTTTCTCCACACACTCAACCCTTCTCAAACATGCATTTCCCCTGCTGTTAAACTCACTGCTCTGACCATAGCCATGAACAACAGACAGATACATGCCCAGTAGTGTCGTCCAGGGTATAAGCGGATATACGGCGTATAGCCACTTATTTTTCAGTCAGTTTTGCGTCTACCCACTTCTTAATCCTCAATTTTGCATCTACCCACGTCTGAATCCTCCTGGATACACAGTTTTTGCGCACCATTCAACCATGACCACTGATCTGTATATATAACTGGCTCTGCTATCAGCTATCCAGTAATTTATACAGATCAGTGGCCATGACCCACCCTCCGCTGCTTCTAACTGGCTGGCCTGCACTTGCTGTCTTATTAGTTAATTAAAGGCATGAGAACTGATGCGCCTATCAAAGAATGAGTAGGGCGGGTCATGCCGAAGACTTTATTACTAACGCGTGGGTGCCAATGACACTCCAGTTGATTGACAGATCGCTTCGTCTCCTGCACGATGATCGTAAATGTGAGTGAGACAGAAATAATTGTCTTTCCAGTGAGTGACAGCATGTATCCAAACAACTTACTGTACATACTATGAAAACATCATTCACAGGTAAGTTTTAAAGTTATTTCCAAATAAAAATCATTGTTTTAAACTACTGGCAAATGTGACTGTACAGAGGAGGATTTTGTCACCAATACATTATAGTTAAACTGTGCGTTTAGGCTAGGCTAATGTTATGAAATGTAACATTATCCTAACATTAGCAACTTAGCCCTAAACTAGCTATATTAGGATCATGTAGGGCAGTGGCTCTTAACTTTTTTTGAGTGATGTACCCCTTGCAAAATATTTTTTCAGCCTTGTACCCCCAACCAGCGCAAAACATTTTGGATGAACAAAACGAAACAGTGCTGTGCCATCATGTGTCAGTTTTTTTTCTTCTTCTTTTTTTTATTACATATTTTCTTCTTTTTAAGAGCTCAGTATTGTTCATTCGGTAATGTCATCATCATTGCTCTTTTTTTATTTTATTTTTTTATTTTGTATGTGGGTGAGTATGTGTATGTGCGTGTGTGCGTGCGTGTGAGTGTGTGTGTATTCGTTAGTTCACCAAAAACCTATTAAAAAAAATCCCATACCGTTCACCTAAACCGAACACCGCCGTCATGTGTCTGGTTTTAATTTGGGAACTGGTTTTAACTTTGACCACGGTCCCACTATGTATCAGTCACACAAAAAACAAAAAAAACTAAACAAAAAGCAAAGAAGTAATTGTCTTAATCGTAAATACAGTAAATAATTGTGCAATAATTATCAACATAACAAGTCATCCTTTGGGATCATGGTACTGGTTGGTTTTCAAAACAAATAATTGAGTTAACTGATTCAAATAAAAGCAGAAACTGAAAAAACAAGACAAAAAAAACAAGATGGTTTCTTGCATGTATGAAACATTTTTCAAAATCCCATGTGCCTCCTGATGTGTTTTCACGTACCCCGATTTGAAAGCTACTGATGTAGGGAACCCCCGTAATTGTTTCAGTAATTGTATAGTATCAGTAATACAGTAATACATGCCCAGACCAGAGATTATCTCAGTGTCTATGAAGCCCTCCCTTACCTTATTTTTAAATCTAAGTAACGTTAACCAACTTATTGTATACTGTGCAGTGTATACAATAACTTAAAGTAATATAGCTCTAACTAACTTATATGATGTAGCTTAATTTTATAGTAAATAACATATTATTCATGTTTACCTCAAAATAGATACATTTTGCATTACAAACTGCTCCTAATTCATTCATGATAATTTTATTATTGCGCGTAATTACAAATTGATGGCTTTTCCCTCACATGTCACATTTCTAAAACAGGGTGTTTTTCTAGAAGCAAGGAAGAAAAAAAAGTAAGTCATATTTTGAGTATACCCACTTCTCCAGGGACCATTACACCACTGAACATGCCTCTTCTGAGCTGTGTGCCTACAGCAATGCAGAGCTAGTGAAGATAAAGTGTTACCACATTTGATGTGTGTGGACAGTGAGAAAAAGCCTGGTACCATTTTGTGCTGCATTCGTTGTTTAATATCACACACTTTGAAGCTGGGGGAGGGGGGGGGGGGTTATATTTTAATTCATTTACAATGTTCTACCATTGCCTTTAAAGGGAATATTGCCCCCACCAACATGGCCACTCTATATGTTAAGTTGGGTGCTACAGCGCTGTTGGACTACATGACAAAGTGTCACGTGCCACAGTGCTCTGTTGGCATTACCTGCATGTCTCTTATGATCCAAATTCAAGAATGGTGGAATTTTGCTGTGTTACAGCGAGTGCAGAACCTTCTCACTGCTTTCCTGCTCAGCGGAAGAAAGGAAGTATTTCTTAAAAAATGAAAATTAAGAAAACTTTATAACCCTAGTAGTTTAACAAACTCCTACTATTTACTCCGATATACTTTGGGTGTTTTGTCTAAAGATGTTAGAAATGTAAAGACATTCAGCAGAAGTTCAAACTTGTAGATATGCTTAAAAAAAGAAGAAGAAGAAAAAGGTGTTGTCCAACATTACAGCAAGCGTCAAAGGTTCGCCTCATCAAGAAAAATGAGCAAACTATCCGTAACAAGACAGGAGAAGTTATCTACCTACACAACCACCGATACAATTTGTCAATGTTTTACAAAGGAAACACCTTTATTTTGGATTTAAAATGGGACTTTATGGTATTACACTTAGGTTCCTCTTTTTTAAGACAAAAAGGTTTGTATTTACCTTTTTACTCGCTTCGGCGTTCACTGCCGCCTTCCTCAGAAGCTGTCAGCAGATAGCTCTGAGATGTCCTTTTTGTTTTTTTTTTTTTGTTTTTTTTTTTTTGTTTTTTTTTAAATATATATATATATATATATACACATATATACATACATATATACATATATACATACATACATACATACATTTTTTTTTTTTGTGTGTGTGGGTGAGTATGTGTGTGTGCGTGCGTGCGTGCGTGCGTGCGTGTGTTTGTTAGCTCACCAGAAAACCTATTAGAAAAAAAAAATCTCATACCGTTCACCTAAATCGAACACCAGGAGACCCGAGGGGACCGAAGAAAACCAAGGAAGGTGAAATCCAGCACCGACCAGACACCCCCCACCAGAACTCCTCCCCTGCCCAAGAAACATCCAGACCCCAACAAATCCAAAAAACATAAAATCAGGGAGGCCTCAAGAGACCAACGGAGAGACCGAGAAAAGGAAGGAAGGACAGACGAAGCCGCGTGAGATCCGAGACACCAGCCTCCACCGATTCAATAACCTGAGGAGGAAACAGATTGTGTCTGAGTTTCGGTAGATGCTGGTGTGGTGGATCTGGCATGCATGAAAATCTCCACCAAAGAGGGGAGCCGTCGACCCCCGCCGGAACAGAGCAAGCGCAACACCTCAGGGCCCCCCAGGCCGCGGCAGCGCCAAAGGACGACCCCCGGGCCCCACCAGGGCCACCGGCCGGAGAGCAAACCCAGGAGCAGGAGCGCCCCCCGCCCCAACCCGGCCCGCCCCAACCCAACGCAGCAGGACGGGGCACTGCAGGCCCACCAGGCACCCCACCGGCCCCCAACCCCCGCCCCCCCCACAACCCCCCGCCCCCCATCCACCCCCGCCACCCACCCCAACCCAGCCCCAGCCGCCCCCATGCCCCCAATCCCCCAGACACCCCCCACCCCCAGCACCCCCCCACCCCGCAACCCCCACCACCGCCCCGCCCCCCAACAAAGCCGCCCCCCCCCGACCCCACCCCGACCAACCGGCAGCCCCCCAACCCCCGACCCCCAGCCCCCGGGGACCACCCGCACCCAGGCACCGGCGCCGAAGAGGGGCCGGGCAGCGGAGCGGAGAGGGCAGCCGCGCCCACCCCACCCCCCGCCGTGTGGAAGGACGGAACACCGGGGGCAGAAGGGGGAGATGGGGCACCGGAGGGCGGCCGACACCCCCGAACCCCAGGCCCAGCGGGGGAAGGCCCCGGTCGTCACCCCAGCGTTCTTTGTGAAAATTAACCCCTGTTACTGAGTCCGCCAGCTCGCGGACTGGCGAACTCTACCCCTAAACCGTGAATGTGACCCCACCCAGTGTATATACAAGTGTGTGTGTGTGGTGCATTAAAATTAGGAGCAGGTGAACCGGAGCCGATGGAAATGATATTCCCACGCTCCGATCCACCCGCCACCCAAGCATGTTGCTGAGTGTATGTGGTGCATTAAAAAAAAAATAGATAGGGCGGGGGGGGGGGGGGGGCGGGTGGCGACACGGACAGGGGACCGCAGCACTGCTCTATACTGCGGCCCCCAACCGATGGCACCCCCACAAGCCCCCCCCCCCACCCACAAGTTGTGTGGTGTATTAAAATTGGAGGGGAGTTGTAGGGTGAAGACGGTGTTTCCACCCTACCCCACCCCCCAAAGTGTGTTATGTGCCCTATATGTCTATAAAAGTGTATTGTGCAAACCTAGTGTAGTGAGTTAAGAGGTGTGACCAGCGGGGCCCCCCCCAACCGGGCGGGGGCAGGAGGCGCACCGGCCCACCAAGCCCCCACCCACCCCACCAGGACCCCGGCGGGCATATGGGACCCGTCCGGCGGGGCGATAGGGCTCGCCCCCCGGATACTGGGTCCCGCCCGAGGTGTCAGGACGCCCACCGGAGCGGGGCGGGCACGACACCAAACCCCAGCCACCCCCGCCGGCCCCCATAGCACCGAGACCCGGGCCATGGATGGAGCCCCCGGCCCAGGGGAGGGGAAGGAAGGCGTACCGGGGAAGGGGAAGGGAGGAGGGAAGGGGACGACAAGAAGGGCAGGGGGCAGCGGCAGGGACGCAAGGAGAGGGGGAGAGGAGGAGGAAGGGCGACGAGGGAGAGGGGACAGGGAGGCGGAGGACGGGCGGGGAGAGGCGAGGAGGGAGAGGCAGCAAGGGGGAGGAAGGGGGAGGGGAGAGGGAACCACCGGGCACCCCGGCGGCCCACAGGCCCCGAACCGCGTCGCCGGGCCCAGAGCGACGGACCGCGCCGGAACGGCGCCGCCCCCGACACCAGGGAAAGCCCCGCAACGCAGCACCCCCCAAGAGACCCAGGGAACGGCCAAGACGCAGCCGCCACCCAGCAGCCAACAGAGGGGCAGACCCGCCCACTCCCCGCCAGGGGGGACAGCACCCACAGAATTAACCCACTGGCATGCCGTGAATCCGAATATCAACCCCTGGTGCCCATCGGAGGTGAATCCGCTCGATCCCGCTGGCAGCAGCCGGGTTCCTGACTATGGAAACACAACCATTAGTTACAAATTGCCTAATACAGAAACATCAATGCCAGTTATAACGCTGCTGTGGCTCTCGCTAACAGGCAGAATTAAAATCCAAGTTTAGGTTAAAAAATTCTATATACGTAGACCATGTTTCTTTAAATTTTGACATTTGGTTTTTATTTGAGGCAGATATTTTTTCCATTAAAATATGATTTATGAGGAGGTTAGACCATTGGTCGATATTCAAAGTTTGTTTATTTTTCCAGTTAACAAGAATTGTTTTTTTTGCGATAGTAAGGGCTACAAGTATAGATTGAAATTGTTTATGTGGTAAGTCAATTGTTGTTAAGTCACCTAGCAAACACAAGTTTGGAGAGAACGGTATCCTACAGTCCAAGACAGCGGAAAGTTTTTCTAAGACTTTAGTCCAGAAACACATAACCGGAGTACATAACCATAAAGCATGAAAATAAGTGTCTGTAGTGTTTTGTAAACACTGGAGACAAATGTCGGAGTCTGAGAGTCCCATTTTCTTCATCATATATTGAGTAATGTATGTTCTGTAAATAATTTTATATTGGATAAGTTGTAAATTTGTGTGTTTTGTCATTTTAAAAACATTTTCACAAACTTGAATCCAAAAGACAGATTCCGGAGCTATAGACAAGTCTTATTTTTTTTCATTTTTATTTTATTTTTACAGCTTATGTTCCTGGGCGTAGCCAGCGTGACAGGGCGATTAAGGGATGCGCCACAACGGCTACCTCCTCTTGCAGTGATCCAATATTACAGATTTTAAGTTTTCCTGTTCTCGGACAATAAGTGCAACGTAATATATGAAGTGCCCTGCAAAACGTGCAAAACAAACATACATTGGAGAGACAGGGAGAGTATTCAATACACAAAAAAAGGGACATAATGCAGAAAATTCCATTTCAAATCGTTACTGCCACACATGTGGGATCCCACGCATCCCACAATCGGATTTTAATACCATGGAGAACAATTTGCACTGGACTGACGAGACTAGACGAGCTATCTGGGAGCACTGCAATTTTTTTTGGGGTTGAGGAATAAGGGATAGGTGGGCACTAGGTATAGTTTTTTGGGGGCACGGTTTTCAATTTGTCTATGGGGAAGGGGTTGTCGGGTGCACAGGTTCGTCTTTTGGGGAGGGGTTTGATGTTTGTCCCCAATGTTCATTCCGCCGGAGACCCGCATCTAAGACTGGAAGCGGATTTAGCTGCCTATCATCGGCGGCTGAAAATTATGGATATCCTGGGATTTGAGTCGCCTGCATCCAGAACCCCTTCCACACCTGCCTCCGACTGGGACCCGCAGAAACATTGGGTTCACCCCCTCCTTGACCTCTTGACAAAGGACCATGGGGATGTCAAGGGACTGCACTGTATTAAGGAACTGCCGAACATCACTTCCGAAGAACAGGAGGCGATGCTGCAACTCCGTGATGACCGCTCTCTGGTTATTAAACCGGCGGACAAGGGGAGTGTGGTGGTGGTCCAAGACAGGACACATTACCTGATGGAGGCAATGCGACAGTTGCACGATAGGTCTTATTATAATACCCCTCTTGGCTCCCATCTATCCTGAAAATGCCATCAGGATCGATAAGATTTTGTCCGGATTGGTAAATCAGGGCTTACTGACTAAGAAACAGGCCTAGTTTCTGAAAGGGGCTGAGCTGTTTAGGCCTCGCAGACTGTATATGTTGCCCAAAATTTACAAGCCTGTGGAGTAGCCGGTTCCCAGCATTATCTCACCTGGACGTCCCATTGTGTCGGACTGCAGCAGCGAGAGCTATGGGGTGCCGAAATACATCGACTCCTTTTTGGTGCCCTTGTCTGTTAACCACCTTGGCTATGTCAAGAACACGCAAGATTTCCTTGATAAGATTGGAGCGTGCCGAATATATGGCAGATTCTTCTTCTTTACGTTGGACATTGTCGGCCTGTACACGAATATTGACATGGATCTCGGGGTCGCCGGAGGATTGCTTTAGTCGACACTGATCCGGGACGTCCAGATAAGGAGATTCTGGAATTACTGCGCCTCAATCTGACTTGCAATGACTTTGTTTTCAATGGCCAGTGGTTTTTGCAAGTCAAGGGGACGCCAAAGGGGAAAAGCTTCGCACCAGCCTATGCTAACATTTACATGTCCGCGCGGGAAACGGCGGCATTAGCGAAGTGCGATAAGCTTCCCCTGCGATATTTCCGATATTTGGACGATGTGATGGGGCTCTGGCCGAATTCGGAAGCAGAGTTTCATCGGTTCGTGGCGATTCTGAGTGGACATCATGAACTGATCAAGGTGGAGGCCAGTTTACACCATCAGGACGTGGATTTCCTGGATGTCACAGTGTTTAAAGCAGTCAAGCGTGTTCAAAGATTTTTTTTAAAACCCACTGACATGCATGCTCTGTTGCATAGGGACAAGCCACCATCCTTCTCACGTCATTAGCGGGATCCTGAAAACCCAGCTTCATCGGATCAACAGGACTTGCACGCGATTGCAGGATAAGGTAGAGGCTATCAAAACTGTTTTTAAAGTGCTTCGAACCAGGGGATATTCCCGCTCCTTTCTGCGCAAAGCACTGAAGGATTACAAGGAAGCTGGTTCCAGAGTAAGGCCGAGGGGGGACAAATGGTCCTCCCCTTGATCACTTCCTACTCTATCACATCCTGGTGAGGACATGAGAACCCCTGTCGGCGGCTGTGAACCAAGAAGGTAGGTTAAGAACCGGTTTACGGGGAGGGTCTTCACTGTTTCTAAACAAGTGGATGCCGCCTGCTCCAATTGTGTCTACAGTATCCAGTGTAGGAAATGCGGAATTATATATGTTGGTGAGACAGGTCAACTGATTGAAGACGCTATGGTCACAGCACGTCTACAATGTCCGGACACGTCACCGGACGGAGACGCATTTGGTGCAGCACTTCCTACAGCATGGAGTGGACTGTATGGATTTTCTGAGATTACAGTCATCGCAACGACGACGCAGGGTTGAATACCTGTGGATCCACCGACTGCGCACATACTTTCCTAATAGATTAAATGCAAGGCATTGAAGAGGTGAGGGACGAAGGTGTGTGTGTGTGTGTGTGTGTGTGTGTGTGTGTGTGTGTGTGTGTGTGTGTGTGTGTGGGTGTGTGTGTGTGTGTGTGTGTGTGTGTGTGTGTGTGTGTGTGTGTGTGTGTGTGTGTGTGTGTGTGTGTGTGTGTGTGTGTGTGTGTGTGTGCGGGGGTGCGTGTGTGTGTGCGGGGGTGCGTGCGTGTGTGTGTGAAAAGCTATATAAAGACTGAGCTTTACTCACTTTTATTCTGAATACAACTGTACATAGGAAATGTGAATAATGATTACATGAAACATGTATTCAATGCAGAGCAAAAAACCTGACACGCCAGGTTCAACAGAAGTGACACGATAGAGCTAACGCCTACCACCACCTCAACCCCCAAATTCTCCCACCACAAATCATTGTGGATGAGAGGAAGGTAATCTCCATCCACTTCAAACAGCACCATCGGAAGGCCCCGGAATGTCCCGATCAAACTTTTTTGGACCCGAGTCCGAGTCACCTCATTTTGAAGAATTGGTCAATTCCGATTTGATATCTCGGCATTGTGTTATGGAGGGAGAAAAGAAGTGTTGTTTTTTATTGTTATTGTTATGTTGGTACAGCTTTCCATGAGGCAGGCATTCAAGTTAATAAAAGTGACATTAAAATGATCAACATTGGTGTAGGAAGGTGGATGTTCTGAGGTTCTGGATTCAACTCTCAGTCTCGGCAATGGCCTTCCTCTGTGGAGTTTCCCAAATCATGCACAGTTATACATTATACTTCTTACTTTGAAAAATAACTGCTAAGGTAAGGTAATACTCTTTTTGCTGCGAATGACTGATTGCTGACCATTATTGTAAACTCAACTTTATTTATGGAGCACTTAATAAACAACCTGCATACAAAGTGCTGTACATAAAGTAAAAATCAGACATACATAAACAAAGAGAGTCAAAACAAATTCATAACATAAAACCAGAAAATACCATAAAACCCTAAAACAATACCAAAACTTTAATGCAAAATAAGGTGAAGGTAAAAATACACAGAGAGGGGGGCTTGCCTAACGTTGAGGAGGTCGTTCCAAAGAGACGGACCGGAACGGAAAAGGCTTGATCCGCTTACTCTTCCGTACCTGCAGTCGGATCGGGTACGCTGAAGTGAGGTAGCCGCGTTGGGTTGGAAGAATTAAGAATGTAAGGTGGGGCAAGACCATTTGTTAACAAATTAAAAAAATATCCAAGAAAGAGCTCTAAACTGTACAGGGAGCCAGTGAAGGGATGCAATCATGATGAAGCAGCATTCTCAGCAAGGCAAAATTTTAGCGCAGTGATAAAGAGGCATACAAAGATGCAAAGAATTGTGCTGTAGCTGGTCCTAATTTGACACTGCATATTTTTGCATCAGCTCACCTTTTCTTCCCCCAGTGTAAATGATCAGATCAGAAAATCATAGAAAGACAAATGGCGGATTAAAATTAGGGAATACAGTATAACGATTATTATGTGGATTATCAAATGTGCACTTTCAATTTGAACCAGGTTTATATTTGTGTTGGCATTTACTATAAAAGAGGCAAGCATTATCCATTCTATTTAGAAGCCATGGACACATAGCAATGTGCAGAGTCTGGGGCTCTTCCCCCCACCCCCCTGCATGCAGATGCATTAACTAGTGTGAAATTATTTCAAACTGTTTTCAATGATTCGTCACAATCAACTTAATCAGTTTGCTAAAGAGGGCAAATAACACACGCACAAAAAAGAAAATCAATATAATTCATACATCACTGTTTTCCTCCTCTATTAGTCTGGCCTTAACTAGTGTTGGCATAGCAACATTCCACTTGGTCTAAATTATGGTGCTGCGACCAATCAAACACAAGCGGTGACCCTGGAGAGGCGGCAATAACAAATCAGCTTCAGTGTGAGGGTGGATGAATATGTCGGGGAAGCTGTTGTGTTGCATATACACATATCACCGTCTCTTGTTGAGCTCTTTGACTTGAGACAGACTGGTTTATTTCTCATTTGTCTAATGCTGCACATTCTCCTCCTTCGGCTTCACCTGTTGCCAAACTATTTGGCAACCGCTTTGAGTATCTCTGCTGCCACCATTTTTAATTAATGTTTTTGTAATATTTGATTATCTCATGACAGTCTTTCACATAATTGCACTAATCACATGGTTGCTGTTCAAGTGCCACAATGTGATGTTAATGGGATATATGCCACGGAGGAGGCGGGACTTCCGACTTCCTGATTTTCACACATCAGCTTTGTCAAGTCAAGTCAACTTTATTCATATAGCACCTTATCATGTAAACAACTCAAAGTGCTTTACACATTAAAACCGCCCAACCTCTAGACACACAACCCAATAACATCCTACTCCTACACGTAAGTATAACAAATGGACTAATTGCCACACAAGTGAGGATACGCCGTCCTTAGGGGACGTCCACACCAAGAGCTATGCCCAGCCCCGAGCCGCAAGGACGCCACCCAGGGAGGACTCCAGCCCAGGCAAACAGAGGAAACCATCATCTGCCGAGTAGTTGGAGAGTAGCAACTGTTTTCTTTGGAAGACCAGAAAGGAGATAATCTTAGGAAAGTATGTGCGCAGTCGATATAACTGTATGCTTTTATTTCTATAAAAGTATGCATTAGCTTCTCTGTGTTGGTGTCTGACGGACTCTGGCTATATTCTTTAAGTGGTAAAATCCAGTTTTTATAACATCTTTTATATGTGGAATAAAACTAAGCTCAGAGTTGAAAATAACACCCAGGTTTTTAACTTGTTGAGAGGGGTTAAGAAATAATGCTTTTAGTTTAGGTAAAAGTTTATTTCTCTGAGCTTCAGGACCGTTTACTAAAACCTCAGTTTTGTCCTGGTTGAGCTGGATTGTTTCCATTTCCTGTTTGCAACGTGTGGGACGCGTCCCATTTCTTGCGCTTCCGTCTTTGTGCCCCTCGGTTGCGCGTTCCCGTCGACGGGTGTGAGTGTGTAGTGTGTCTGGCTCAGTTGTCCGATGGGCGGCATGCATGCCAGATCCACCACACCAGCATCTATCAAAATTTAAACACAATCTGCTTCTTCCTCTGGTTGTTGAATCGGTGGAGGCTGATGTCTGTGGATCACACTCTGCTTCAACTATCCTTCCTTCCTTTCCTCAGTCTTTCCTTTGGTGTCTTGAGGTCTCCCTAATTTGTTGGAATTTAGATGTTTCTGGGGTTGGTGAAAGATTCTGGTTAGTAACCCGGTGGGTTGTCTCGTCGGTGCTGGATTTCACTTTCCTTTCTTTTCTTTGATCCTTCCTCGGGTTTCCTGACAACCTCACGACTCTAGCTAGATTCTGAAGTATTCAGTTTAGGTGAACAGTATGGGATTTTTAATAGGTTATAGGTGAATTCATGAGTATACACTCACACGCACGCACATGTACATACTCACGCACATACTCACGCAAAAAAAAAGAAAAAGAGGGAAAAAAAGGAAAAAATGAGAGAGAGCAATGATGATGACATGTTGAATCGGTAAGATTACCGAATGAACAATACTGAGCTCTCTCTAAAAATAAAAAATAAAAAAGTTGTCTGATGGGCGGGAGCGCGCGGTTGGGGGGTGCAGGGTTGGGGGTACAAGTGTTGGAACATGGCCATCGGTGGCTGGAAATGACGCTGATGTGTGAAACCCAGAAGTCGGAAGTCTGTGGCATCTTTTTCATCAAAAATCAAAACAATAAATACTGCTTCATATTGGCACTTATTTTCCTTGCATATTTGTTTCTTTCCCACTGCTTCAAGCATACAAAAAATAACTGAAAATCAGCCATAAACCCTTGAAAGGAGAGTTTACAGTTTTTCCACTTAGCACAATAAATATATTTGCCCATTAACAAAATAATATTAATTAAATTCGAAACAGAAAAGTTCAAATCATCCATAGAGAAAATAACATCGCTTTATTCAATTTGTGGAACGTCATTAATTCTTACTAACAACCAAATTCTTATATCAGTCCAAAATCTTTGTCAAATAGGTCAAAGAAAAAACAAATGATCCAAAGTTTCTTCATCATTTTGGCAGCAGGAAAACTGATCTACCTCAAACTTAAATCTTCTCTCAATAAATTCTGTTTATGATTTTAAAATCTGTTTGATTCACTTTAGGTAACACAGGCCATCTAATGTATTTAGTAAATGCCTTATTTATATTAACTGAATTTACTAAAACCCTGCCAAACTGTCCCCCTACCAAAATACATGAAATATTCTGGTTTTAAATATCTTTCCAATTATTTTTTTGTCACATTTCTTATCAAAAAGATTACCGGTATATGCATCTACCATTAGACTTGGCAATGCCTTTGAAGCATTGTTATACACCAAAAAACTTTGAATTAAGAGAATCAAGAGTAAAGGGATTACACTGCAGATTTTGCTATATTCTCTTTGAGGACAGTTCAAGTTACATTTCACTGTAAAGTCTAAATAACTTAAAAAACTTTTTTTTTTTTTTTTACTATCCATTAAATCAGTTACAAATACAATACCCTTGTCAAACCAATGATGTGATTTTAAATATAGATGTTCTATTAATCATAATTACTCTATTGTTCCACAATTGTCTTGTGAGGAAAACAATTATGGGCAAATATCATTTTCCCCCCATCATTTATGAAAATTTGACAACTTTATCGGGACTCTGTTCACAACAAAATCACATTTCAGCACAAAATCCAAACAACTAATCTTTTTAAACAAAGATCTAGGAATGTGGCACCACATAGACAAACAAGACTTAATCCAATTTGCGCGTGTACCAATCATCGATTCAAATTCTGGAGCTCCCACACCACCCTTGTCATATTCCTTAACTAGCTGGGATCTTTTAATATAATGTGTGTTATTCCTCCATAAAACAATGAAAAATAACACTACTGGCTTTATTAATATTTCTTGAGGATATATACAAGGATTGGCATGGGTAAATCAGTTTGGAAATACCTTCCCCTTTAGATAACACGATTCTGCCAAAAATAGTTAAGTCTCTTGTTAACCAACGACTAAGTGACTTTTTCATGGCCATTATGCGGTTAGCAATATTCATGTCTTCTCTTCTTATTAAGTCTTTAGATATTGTTAATCATAGGTATTTTACTTCAGATTTAACTTCAATTGAAGCAATAGATGTATCAGATTTTTGTATGTAGAGGGAGTAGCTCACATTTTTCAATTACAATTAAAATTAAAGAATGACCTTTAGAGACTGGATGCTGGATGGAGAGTGATGCTCAACTTTTCTCTTTAGAATTCCCTATAGGTGTTCAATTGCGTTCAGATCAGGAGACATACTTGGCCACTGAATTACTTTCACCTGGTTCCTCTTCAGAAATCAAACAGTGGCCTTAGATTTGTGCTTAGGATCATTTACATGTTGGAAAAGTGCGCGAGGACCAAGGGCATGGAGTGATGGCAGCATCTTTTCTTTCAAAATTGAGCAATACAGCTGTGAATTCAAATTGCCATCAATGAAATGCAGCTCCCCGACACCAGCAGTACTCCCCGACACCAGCAGTACTCAACCCCATATGAGGACACTGCCACCACCATGTTTCACTGTAGGCACCATGCATTTTTCCTTGTATTCCTCACCTTTGCATACAGTTTTGAAGTCATCAGTTCCAAAAACATTTATCTTGGTATCATCACTCCAGAGTATAGAGTCCCAGTAGTTTTCATCTTTGTCAACATGGGCCCTGGCAAACTC
This sequence comes from Leptonotus elevatus, assembly GCF_054856555.1. Lineage (NCBI taxonomy): Eukaryota > Metazoa > Chordata > Actinopteri > Syngnathiformes > Syngnathidae > Leptonotus > Leptonotus elevatus. The sequence continues at coordinate 18,389,180 of NC_141252.1, forward strand.
TAGGCGCGCTTTTTTGTGCCTGGGCTTTAGGAGAGGTTTCCTCCGTGGACGGCACCCATGTATGCCATGCCATAAAATCTTTGGAAAAGCTTGAGATATATGGAAGGGCAACACCCCGAGGTAACGGTTAAGACCTCTGAGGAAGTTGGAGGAGTAGAATCCCCCTGGATGAGCCAAGGGATCCACTGCCTCGATAGCGGACTTGGCGAGGAGGGTCGCTAGCTCTTGATCCAGAGCTAGTGCCTTTTCCGGGTCGCTGATGACAGTCTCTCTGACCCGGATGGAGAGAGGGGGCCGACGTCGGAATTGAATCCTGTACCCATGAGACAAGGTTGAAAGCACCCATGGGTCCGAAGCGAGTGCAGCCCAGTAGTTGAGCTGGCGACAGGAAAAGTAACCGACTGCCGGCCCCTCGGGCTCAATCCCTGGCCCTCACGGATTTTGGGGTCAGGGAGGGATAGGGCGTGGTGTGTGAAGCTCGGGGCTGACCATGGGGCCCTCGGCCAGAGGGGCGAACCCCACAGGCGTCTCTGACATGTCCTTGTGTGGGGCGGCGAGGCCCGTATCCCCCCATAGGCCGAAAGGACTGCCCAGTATGTGACAGTGGGGTGGCCAGGAGAGCGGCTCCCCCCGAGTTTGACGGAGCATAGGGCCTGGCAAGGCTAGCAAACTTACGCCTTGCGTCATTAGCACGCACTGTGCGATCCAGCGCTCCTGGCGCTGCCAAACCAAAAACTTGAAGGGTTCTCGCAAGGGAGATTGAGCCAACCATACGAGATAAGCAAAGACATACTACGGCCATGCTCCCTCGAAGCTCTATGTTACAGAACGATGTAGCCTCATCTACTTTGTTGTCTCTCTAAGCTGCGGAGAGAGCAAGTAGGAGATGCGTGCTACCACTGTCGCCGCGTCGTACGACAATAGTGACCAGTTCGTCCATCAAGAGCCACTGAGGGCTAGGGCATCTCACATCCTGAAGGCAAAAATGTTAACGCTTGCGACGTGCTATGGAATCAAATGAAATTATATGGAATTATATTAAAATAAACTGAATATTGTGAAATATTGAATATAATGGCTATTAAATATAATTGAACGATTACAATTATATGATTAGGAATGTAGACTAGAACCAGTGCGAACCCTGACTTACCATGTACTGGTCGCTTGCTCTACCAACTGAACCACAGCCAACCTTTTTGTAACGGTTGAAATGATGTGGAATGGTGTATTGAAGGGTGTCATGCAGAATGCCATAGTGAATTTTGACATATAACGTTATGAGGACGTCTTTTTTTTATCCACTGCACACGCTCATCCTCTTTTTCTCATCAGTTACTTACAGTGCTCAGCATAAATGAATACACCCCCAACGAAAAATAACACTTTAAACAATATGTCAATGAAATCAAAAACAATTTTCAAAATATTGACAAGACTAAAATTGTATAAGATCTGTTTAGCTTATAACATAAAAGTAAGGTTAATAATATACATTAGAGAACAGAATTTTCAGTTTTATTCAAATTAGGGTGATGCAAAAATGAGTACACCCCACTGAAAGTCTCTGGAGCAAAGCCCAAAAAGCCTAACTTTTAGACTACAAACGTCTACATCTGAGTCGAATTATTCATTACACAGGTGTCAAGCAGACTGTTGACTATAAATAGGTTTTACTTAAAGAAAACACTTTCCCATTGCATGCTGTTAGCAATGGCACCACACGGAAGAGAAATATCACAGGACCTAAAAATGAAAATATTTAGTTTGCACAACAAAGGTGATGGCTAAAAGAAGATCAGCAAAGCTTTGCTTATCAGTCAGAATACTGTAGCAAAAGCGGTACAAAAACTTATGGAACTGCAACCATCTCACAGAAATGTCAAGGTCATCCAGGTATGGTAACAGCTCGACAGCAGCGTCTTCTGATGAGAAGGGTGGAAGAAAATCGACATTTATTCAGTAGTTTAGTTCACTGCAGTTATCTAAGCAAATAAAAAGCCAAACTGGGGTGACTATTAACCGTGACACAATGCGGCGTAAACGGCAGAGGAATGGCATGCATGGGTGCCGTCCATGGAGGAAACCTCTCCCAAAGCCCAGGCACAAAAAAGCGCGCCTAGAGTTTGCCAGGGCCCATGTTGACAAAGATGAAGACGACTGGGACTCTATACTCTGGAGTGACGATACCAAGATAAATGTTTTTGAAACTGATGACTTCAAAACTGTATGCAAAGGTGAAGAATACAAGGAAAAATGCATGGTGCCTACAGTGAAACATGGTGGTGGCAGTGTCCTCATATGGGGTTGCATGAGTACTGCTGGTGTCGGGGAGCTGCATTTCATTGATGGCAAAATGAATTCACAGCTGTATTGCTCAATTTTGAAAGAAAAAATGCTGCCATCACTCCATGCCCTTGGTCGCCGCACACTTTTCCAACATGACAATGATCCTAAGCACATCTAAGGCCACTGTTTGATTTCTGAAGAAGAATCAGGTGAAAGTGATTCAGTGGCCAAGTATGTCTCCTGATCTGAACCCAATTGAACACCTATGGGGAATTCTAAAGAGAAAAGTTGAGCATCACTCTCCATCCAGCATCCAGTCTCTAAAGGAGGTCATTCTTGAAGAATGGAAAAAGATTGATGCAACAAAATGTTGCGAGCTTGTTTATTCAATGCCTAGAAGACTTGGTGCTGTGATTAAAAATTGTGGAAGCCGCCATATAAAGTACTAAATTTACTATATTTTGGGTGGGGTGTACTCATTTTTGTATACCTTGTGGTGGAATAATTTAGGTAAAAAAAATAATCAATTGAACATAATGAGACTGATTTATACCAGGGGGGTACATAGATGACAAAGAAGCACAGAAGAGGCAGGATGTTGTGCAGAAACTAGTTGAATAGTGTTGTAATAGTGCAACAGTGTAGATCAGGTCATATTGGTCATATGAATCTGTTCGTAAAGACCGTTGTTACTGACTTTCTGTGGCCCATACGACTTTGATCTGGATTAGAGCCAAAGGGTATTTGACAGACTCACTAATCCAACGGGGAGGGGGACGGGGGTCAACAATCCAAGATTTAACAGTCGATAATTGGCCTATCAGCCCAAAGCTTGAGCTGGACGGTTTAACAGGAAAAAATCCACTGGTGACACACATAGAGATGGACTTATTGAAAACATTGTGTGCGTATGTGTATTACGTGCGTGCGTGTATGTTTTAAATTGTCTTTGACACCCCGATAATCTTGTCCTATTTTTCCTCCAAAATTACAATTCCTCCTAGTTCGGGAAATGCCTTTTTCCAGATGTTCATGGGTATGCTGTAGTTTTCCCCCTCCATGGTAATCACTTTGGCCTCTTCCGCTTCGAGGTCAAGGCCGATGATTATTGCCGAATTTTCGCCGATGCATTCCTATTAAATAGAAATACATACTCTAGTTATATCTTGCATGAATTTAACTAACACCATACATACAAAAAATGTATATACTTTATTCACGTTTATATCTGTGCAGTCGGTCGTGTTAAAAGCCCGAAAAAGGTTTCAAATTATTCCATAGAGTACTCCCAGACACCCCAGATATCATCCAAGTACCTTAGGTAGTGTCTTGGAATTTTTCCACATTTTTCCAGGAGGGTTTCCTCCAAAACTGCTATATAGATATTTGCGTATGCAGGGGCGAATTTTTTACCCATTGCTGTACCCTTTGTTTGCAAATAGAATTGTCTATTGAATTCAAAGTCGTTTCGAGTCAGTCAGTTATGTACAATAGCTCAAGTGCCCATCCATAATCAGTTTGCTTGCCTTTTAGGCAGCTCAGGCGGTAATTACCACCCACTTTAACTAATTTGGTAGTGGCTTCCCTCCATAGGACAATCTTCACTGCTGTGATGTCATCCTGCAATAGTGAAACAAAATTCATCTCATTATGTCTGTTGTGTGTGTTTGTCTGTGCATGTGTATAAAGTAGTATTTTACACATTTCATTCAGACCTACACTACACAGAAGTGATTGAAAGAGCAGTTATAACGTGAATACATACTGTTTAAAGCATTATTTCAAAGAGTTGAAGGGACTTTGACCTACACTACAATATAGCCTTAATCTTCATCATCTCGGGTGATCACAAATCCCTTAAAAGCTGCGCCGTGACAGGTAGGAAAGTACTAATTCATAGCTGGAAACTACTTTGTGAACCACACAAGAGTTAAGAAGGTGCAATGTTTATCAGTGCCACACTTTTTAAATGTAATGCACAAATATTTAATTAAATTATGTCTGGCTAACTGGACATCATATCTCGCTAGTCACCAAAACACATTTTATGATGATTTTCAGTAGCTGTGAAAAAATGTCTCAACAACATCACTTAGTAAAACGTAATGAGAAATATTTATTTCAATGGAATTCCACAATTCAGTGGTTCAGTCCAATATGTCAAGTATCACCATTCAAACTGTCAAAAGTTAGGTTAGAAGCCCATCAGTAGTGTTTTCATAAAGGGGTGGGACACACCGCAGTCCGTTGAGAGGGTAACCTTGTCAGCAAACTGAATTCTCGCAGTATTTGTTCACAAATACTATGAGAATCCATCTTGTACTGCTCCCGCTGATCTGTTCGCAACCGACCTTTATGCAGCTGTTACAAAACCAGGAATCGCCGACGCCGGGGGACACAAACAAACCCAGCATAGATAAATGGATGCTGCAATTAATTCTGTTCTCGTAGAATTACTCACTCACCGTTTCCTTGTTGAATGTTGAACAGCGAGAGGCGCTTTATGCATTTTTATTTGGTAAAGATGTTCCTGCCCCCCTTCTTAAGTTGTCTCATGGCCTCCTGGATGTAGCGTGACTATAATTATTATCAGACTATCCTTATCGGTTGGTGTAATCACTATGTTAATTTTCTTTCAATTTACATTTCCAATGCATCATTGTACGAACCAATCATAGATCTAACACTAGAAGGTACGCCCCACACACACACACACACACATTTGTATATACACTGGGTGGGGTCACATTCACGGTTTAGGGGTAGAGTTCGCCAGTCGGCGAGCTGGCGGACTCAGTAACAGGGGTTAACTTTCACAAAGAACGCTGGGGTGACGACCGGGGCCTTCCCCCGCTGGGCCTGGGGTTCGGGGGTGTCGGCCGTCCTCCGGTGCCCCCATCTCCCCTTCTGCCCCCGGTGTTCCGTCCCTCCACGCGGCGGGGGGTGGGGTGGGCGCGGCTGCCCTCTCCGCTCCACTGTCCGGCCCCTCTTCGGCGCCGGTGCCTGGGTGCGGGGGGTCCCCGGGGGCTGAGGGTCGGGGGTTGGGGGGCTGCCGGTTGGTCGGGGGGGGGGGGCGGCTTTGTTGGGGGGTGGTGGTGGGGGTTGCGGGGTGCTGGGGGTGGGGGGGTGTCTGGGGGATTGGGGACCTGGGGGTGGCTGGGGCTGGGTTGGGGTGCACGGGGGGCGGCGGTTGGGGGCCGGTGGGGTGCCTGGCGGGCCTGCAGTGCCCCGTCCTGCTGCGTTGGGTCGGGGGCGCGGGCTGTGTTGGGGTGGGGGGCGCTCCTGCTCCTGGGTTTGCTCTCCGGCCGGTGGCCCTGGCGGGGCCCGGGGGTCGTCCTTTGGCGCTGCACTTGCTCTGTCCTGGCAGGGGTCGACGGCTCCCCTCTTTGGTGGAGATTTTCATGCATGCCAGATCCACCACACCAGCATCTATCGAAACTCAGACACAATCTGCTTCCTCCTCAGGTCATTGAATCGGTGGAGGCTGGTGTCTGTGGATCTCACTCGGCTTCGTCTGTCCTTCATTCCTTTCCTCAGTCTCTCCTTCGGTCTCTTGAGGTCTCCCTGATTTTTTTTTGGGGGGGGGATTTGTTGGAATTTAGATGTTTCTGGGGTTGGGGAAGAATTCTGGTGGGTGGCCCGGTGGGTGGTGTCTGGTCGGTGTTGGATTTCACCTTCCTTGGTTTTCTTTGGTCCCCTCGGGTCTCCTGACGGCGGTGTTCGGTTTAGGTGAACGGTATGGGATTTTTCCTAATAGGTTTTTGGTGAGCTAACAAATACACGCACGCACGCACATACACATACTCACCCACATACAAAAAAAAATATATATATATATATATATATATATATATATATATATTAAAAAATATATATTATATTATATTATATTATATTAAAAAAATAATTTAAAAAAAGAGCAATGATGATGACATTACCGAATGAACAATACTGAGCTCTTTTAGAAAAAAGAAGAAGAAAAAAAAGAAGGTACGCTCCAATTTGACCTGGGTAGAAAGAGCTGTGAAATGAAACTCATGTACGTAAAAGGTCCTTTGATTCTTCTGATCTCTGGTGTCCAATGCACCAGATCCTCCTCCAAAATATTAATGTGTGGCAAATTGTTCTCAATCGTGTGTAATGATTTCTCTCATGCTCTCCTGCTCCTTTTCAGACAAGGCCATTAGTTTACAACATGCATACTGTCAATGTCTATGTTGAGGAGTTGTATCGTAGATGCCCTTCCCCAGGTACTAGGGTTACCACATGCTGAAATTTTACAATGAGATTCCTTTTCTCCCATGCTGTGGCTCATTTAAAGAACCTTTATCAGATTTGGTTTACCCGCATACTTCCCTGCAGAATTCCTGCAAATATTTTTAGTTTTTGGGACTTTTAAGTGCTCCTTGAAGACCACCAATTGCCCTCCACCACACATAAACACACACCGGTCATCCTACGACGCTCCTCCCATTGTTGTCAACGCGCCGGTGTAGGTTACACTCCAGTAGGTTTGAATGAGATGAGTGTATATGGTTTTGATATTCCTGTTCTGTTCTCTTCCAAAAAAGTATTTCACTTCAACCTCTGCACCGTCTGATCCCAGAAGGACATTAACAATATGGCTGTTCATTTAGGGACTCCTCATTTCCTGACACTTACTAGGACCTGCTTGGAATCTTAACAAGGAGCAACGACAGGAGTAAGAGAATAAGACTGACAAAAGGACACCAGAGTGAGAAGAACAATGTGCTGAATTCATTTCACGGCCTTAGAAAAAAAAGTATACTAATTGAAATAATGTCACGATATGAGAAATTGCTGGAATGAAAAAGGGCCGAACCCATTTGCTGACAGATCATACACTTGACCAACACTAAATAAGTCTCTATTAATCGTGTACCTCGCCTTTCGCCCAAAGCCAGCTGGGATTGGCTCCAGCACGCCTGTAACCCAAGTAAGGATATGTGGTGCGGATAATGAATGAATAATAAATTGACATGGAACGGTTAACAGTACTGTGTATTGTACAAACAGTCTTAGGACACTACTATTATATCCCTATTTTCACAGCATTATAGTTTTATGTTAGAGTCTGAAGTCAGCGAAATAAAATGTGTGAGGAGCCTGGAGTGGAGTACTCTCCAAAAATATGAAAACACATACGCAGCGGCGTTTTTGACGCTTTCGGCGAGCATTTTGCTACTTCGCCCATTACGTCGCCGTTGGCTGAATTTAACTTTTGACGCCATCGCGTCATCTGTGTCGAAATAGTCACCAAATACATCACACAGCAGACAAAACACAATGAGCGGTTGTGTGCAGAACGTGTAGCATAGCAATGGAGGATTGCTTGATGGTTGCGGTTTGCAGGCACCCGGAGCTGTACGTTATGGGGATCTACGTGTAACGGGACCGGGCCAAAAAGGAGATTGCTTGGAGGAAGAAGCGTGGAGGTTGACTTATCTGGTGATTTTGTTTAATCAATTAATTAATAAGTTAGCACCACCTACTGAAGCGGAAATCCCTCCTCCTCCTCTATTGCGGCGCGGAGTGAAACAAATTCCATTGAGAACCCCACGAGCAAACACGCACGAGACCAGCGCGATATTTTTGGTTCAGTCTGAACGTAGCATTAACACTCATGTAACACCACCATATTCACCATTTTTAAATCCCATCAAAGAGTATTTCTTGGCATGGCGGTGGAAGGTTTTTGATCTCCAGCTTCAAGCTCAGGTGCTCTTAATTGAGGCCATGGAAAAGACTTGTGACCAAATCGATGACGCAACTGTGCAAGGATGGATCTGTCATTCAAGACAGTTTTTCCCACATTGTCTTGTCAATAAGGATATTGCCTGCTATGTTGATGATGTTCTCTGGTTAGATCCATCTAGGCGAATAGATGTGTAATATTTAATTTATTATATTCAGATTTCTTTTTTCCTAGATTGGCTGGCAACCAGTTCAGGGTGTACCCCGCCTACTGCCCAAAGCCAGCTGGGATAGGCTCCAGCGCCCCCCATCCCCCCCCCCCCCCCCGCGACCCTTGTAAGGAATAAGCGGTTAAGAAAATGGATGGATGGAGATTTCTTTTTTTCCGTTTTCTTTTTTTTCTTACCAGCTCTTTTACAGTATTTTTGTCTACATTGTTGGGACATGTCCATGTTTGTTGTGATTGTCTGTCATGGGTCTCAAACGCAACCTATGTGTGTGCCATTCTGGGTGTGTCGGGTTTGCAAGTATTCTACAAAAAAAGGGTTTCCAGTATTAAAAAAAAAAGTACAAATGAGCCAATATTCCCAATCTTATTAATTAAACTCTGGGAAAATCCCTAGCCACAGTGTCTGGTGAATAAAAAAGTTCCTGTCAAGCCCTGATCGGGAAGTCGGCCCATCTCTGGCATAGTATGTGTGTCTGATCTGATCAAATCACATCAAGGTCATATTGGTGTTGAGCTTTTTGTTAACATCTGTTGCAAATGAAATGCATGTGATGGTGATAAAGAAAAAGCAAGGAAGCAGGGATTTCTGAATAGTTGCTCCAAAGAATACAAACATTTTCAGTCCTAAATTTATTTACATAGAAGCATTCAGGTCTTTAGAATTGTTTGAATAAAGTACTACAACAGCCGAGTCGTTCACGAATAAAAAAACGGACATGACATTATAGAGAAGCTGGAAATGAATAAGACGATATAATCATTTTCAATTTGGACAGAATGACACCGCATTGCTATTCCTCACCACTCCCATCCTAGGTGGTATGCTGCTCTTGGCAGTAAGTGTTAACCTCTGACACTCATCACTTGGGAACTGACACTTTCCTTTTTGAGGCAGCACATTTGAGCAGGTGACCCTTTCAATCATACACTCATTCTCGCGCAACTGGCCCACAGCTCTGAATTATGTAGACTGAAGCGACAGAGAGAGACAAAGTGGGGTGGAGGGAATGTGACTGGGCTGAACCTTCAAACCTGCATGGCTCACTATGCCTGAAAACCTTGTTAAATAAACATCAGACAGAGAGATGGCGTGAGTTATTCAGTAAAATCAGCCATGCGTTGATCTTCTTGCTTTCTAGTATATCACTCTAAATGCCCATGTATACAGGCACAAAACTGAAATTCCCACTCCAAATTATTTCGCTGTTTAGATGACTGAACTATTTTATTTATTCACCAATTTAGAGCTATTCAAAGAACTAGACAAAAAATGATATTGATATTTAATATATCAATTGTCGGGATTTACTTGGAAAAAAATAACTAGTAAAGTTTTCCTTGTAAAATTTACTTAGAATTTATTTATTTATTTTCTTAAAGAGCTAAGTATTGTTCATTCGGTAATTTTACCGATTTGACATGTCATCATCATTGCTCTCTTTTTTTTTCCTTTTCTTTTTTTCTTTTTTTAATTATTTTGTATGTGCGTGCGTGTGAGTGTGTGTGTATTCATTAGTTCACCAAAAACCTATTTAAAAATCCCATACCGTTCACCTAAACCGAACACCGCCATCAGGAGACCTGAGGAAGGACCAAAGAAAAGAAAGGAAAGTGAAATATACTTTTAACATACGTAATAAACTGTGATTTGTGACATTCTGTTAGAGTTCTTGTATTAAGTATGGTCTGGAATATAAAATTGAATAATTAAGCTGTTTCATATCTCCCCAATACTTGTGCAAGTTGAAATAATGAGCTTGAGATTTTTATCCCAGCTTTGACCCTTCAAATGCTAAGAGTTGACCCCAGACACTTTCACCACTGTTGCACTTATTCCTAAGGGAAGATTTACTTAGATGGAAGAAATTTTATTGAACTTGAATTCCATTACCTGACCTCTGTTATTCAAAGCGGCACCTGAATGTGAGCAAATCATTGGTAGTGGTATCACATAATGAGTTTATGAGTTTGCAAGAATTATGTAATGTCAGTGAGAAGATTACGGAGGGAATCAACTTGGACTCTCCAAGACTTACTCTTGAGCCACGTTATCTATATAGGAACAGCAGCACTACAGTTGTAGTCATGCACATCATCAGCTCGAATTGAGAATGCAGATATGTCATCTCACAAATCCACCTTGCCGAGCTTAACCCTCATACAATAGAAAGAATCAAACCAATTTTACTCGTTTGATGAAATAGAGGCCGAGGAAACATGCATGATTTTGATGTGGCAAAGCTTTATCAAAAAGCCACCATTTTTTCCTTGCAAGGAGAGCATTTGGTCAAAGCAGAGTGGCTACATTTGAAGCTCATTTTTGACATCCACATCTATATAGGTTTTAAGGATTTTTCATTCTGATGAAAACACTTCCATAATTGGAAGACATTTGGTTCGTGAGCACCCAATAGAAGCAAGCCATAAATAATAAAATAGTGCAATCAGAAAAATTCCTTACAAGAATAGTGCCCTCGAGGACACCTGTGTCTTAAGGTGTAGGATTGCCCTGAGCAAGCACACACTGCACCACGGCGCAAATGGCACTGTGGATGGTGGGACCACAACTTACGACTTGAGTTTCTCGACAAGTCTTGGTGACAGTGGACAAGATAATCGTCCATTGCTGGTGCTTTCCATGCAAGCTGGCAAGACTTCCTTGATCGCCGACCCGCTCACTTGACCATTCAAAGGCAATTTGCAACGTCGGAGCCCAACCCAAGACATGATACATTTCGATCTGACACAGCGTCTGCAGCATGAAATAAATAAATGTGAGAGCAGAAGGTTTTATTGATTGATATTCAATTCTATTTATATATTTATTTCAACCTGTTTATTTTATTTTTTCAATCTCAATTTTTATTTTTGTATTTATTTTTACTTTATTTATGGTATATATATATATATATATATATATGTGTGTGTGCATGTATATATGTGTATGTATGTATGTATGTATATGTATACATATGTATATATTAGGGGTGTGAATTGCCTGTACCTGGCGATTCAATTCGTATCACGATTCATAGGTCACTATTCGATTCGATACCGATTAATCCCGATACGAATCTATAAATTGATTATTGCGGAATTTTTTTTTACTCTTATTTAGAAAATACTAATCAGTAAACTTGTACATGTATACTGTAAGGTTTGTATGAAAATTTATCTATTTATCTGAAAATTCAGGCTTATAACTGAGCCACTGCATTTAACAAACAGGTTGCAGTCTGTTTCATGTTTGAACATGTACATTAATTTAATGTATATTTTTTTACCATAAATGTAGTACCAAAAGATAATTACAGAATTAATGTTTATCAGCTGGCAAGTTGAAAATCCAAGAAGATTCAAATGCAGCGTCTCAAAGAAGTCAATCTTTTCACATAATAATGCTCTGTGCTGGTTCTTGACTTACACAGAACGCTAATCCACTAACAGTTACACTCTGCTCACCAGGCACCTTGACGTCTCAACGTAATGTCATGAGGCATTGTGTGATCCCTGCAGTCATGTTAGATAGTCAGGAGATTTGCCTTTCTGGTCCTCAGAGTCGGACTGATAGAGAAGCTGCTGTGTCAAGAATGACAGCCCACTGAGAGAGAGTGGGCTTTCAGTGACTGATGGATAAGATAATACACACAGGTCTCCAGCTGCATATAATGATTGAAAACTGGAGCAGGAGACTCAACATGTTTGGAATTGATGGGGGGATGATCAATAGCGTTGGCGCCCTGAATCACGCTATCGAAATGTGTCTGATTGCCAGAATGAAGTATGCTGGTCTTTTACTTTCACTTTCTTCTGAAATGAACATCACTTTTTCTTAAAATATAGAGATGTTGTTGTCTGACTGAAAAAGCTGTGCATGTTAGGTTACTTTTAAATTCAACTAAGAGTATTTTGATAGCATAGTGAGGCAGTTAGTGCAGCGGCAATCTCCTTTTGCACAATAGCCAATAAAATTTTCACAATTTAAGTGAAAATCAATTCACCACCAGTCACTTTGGAATAAGAACTAAACACACATTAAAGACAATTGGGCTGCTTTTGTCAGAATTTTGACTTTTCCCAAGCAAGTACGTCAAACGACCACTGTCTCATGTTTTCTGAATTATCCAATACAATTTTCCTTTTGTCTAAGGCGTGTTAAGGGGCCATTTTTCCCCCCCGCGATAATAGGTCGGGCCAATCTTAAATACTAAATAAATGAATGGTTTATTTAACCTACATACATAGCACAAAAAAACACAAACATCTATCATACAAATCAATTAATAACAGGAAAAGGAATAGGCTGAAGCACCAGGCTTATTATTGCATATCCTATACAGACCCATGAATCACGGAGAATTAATAACTTGCATTGATGTTCCTGTATTTGGCAATTTGTAACTAATGGTTGTGTTTCTATAGTCAGGAACCCGGCTGCTGCCAGCGGGATCGAGCGGATTCGCCTCCGATGGGCACCAGGGGTTGATATTCGGATTCACGGCATGCCAGTGGGTTAATTCTGTGGGTGCTGTCCCCCCTGGCTGGGCGTGGGCGGGTCTGCCCCTCTGTTGGCTGCTGGGTGGCGGCTGCGTCTTGGCCGTTCCCTGGGTCTCTTGGGGGGTGCTGCGTTGCGGGGCTTTCCCTGGTGTCGGGGGCGGCGCCGTTCAGGCGCGGTCCGTCGCTCTGGGCCCGGCGACGCGGTTCGGGGCCTGTGGGCCGCCGGAGCGCCCGGTGGTTCCCTCTCCCCTCCCCCTTCCTCCCCCTTGCTGCCTCTCCCTCCTCGCCTCTCCCCGCCCGTCCTCCACCTCCCTGTCCCTTCTCCCTCGTCACCCTTCCTCCTCCTCTCCCCCTCTCTCTGCGGCCCTGCCGCTGCCCCCTGCCCTTCTTGTCGTCTCCTTCCTTCCCCCTCCCCGGTATGCCTTCCTTCCCCTCCCCTGGGCCGGGGGCTCCATCCATGGCCCGGGTCTCGGTACTCCGGGGGCCGGCGGGGGTGGCTGGGGTTTGATGTCGTGCCCGCCCCGCTCCGGTGGGCGTCCTGGCACCTCGGGCGGGACCCAGTATCCGGGGGGCGAGCCCTATCGCCCCGCCGGACGGGTCCCATATGCCCGCCGGGGTCCCGGTGGGGTGGGTGGGGGCTTGGTGGGCGGGTGCGCCTCCTGCCCCCGCCCGGTTGGGGAAGGCCCCGCTGGTCGCTCCTCTTAACTCACTACACTAGGTTTGCACAATACACTTTTATAGACATATAGGGCACATAACACACTTTGGGGGGTGGGGTAGGGTGGAAACACCGTCTTCACCCTACAACTCCCCTCCAATTTTAATGCACCACACAACTTGGGGGGGGGGGGGGGCTTGTGGGGGTGCCATCGGTTGGGGGCCGCAGTATAGAGCAGTGCTGCGGTCCCCTGTCCGTGTCATCGAACCCCCCCCCCCCCCACCCTATCTATTTTTTTTTAATGCACCACATACACTCAGTAACATGCTTGGGAGGCGGGTGGATCGGAGCGTGGGAATATCATTTCCCTCGGCTCCGGTTCACCTGCTCCTAATTTTAATGCACCACACACACACACACTTGTATATACACTGGGTGGGGTCACATTCACGGTTTAGGGGTAGAGTTCGCCAGTCGGCGAGCTGGCGGACTCAGTAACAGGGGTTAACTTTCACAAAGAACGCTGGGGTGATGACCGGGGCCTTCCCCCGCTGGGCCTGGGGTTCGGGGGTGTTGGCCGCCCTCCGGTGCCCCCATCTCCCCCTTCTGCCCCCGGTGTTCCGTCCCTCCACACGGCGGGGGGTGGGGTGGGCGCGGCTGCCCTCTCCGCTCCGCTGTCCGGCCCCTTATCGGCGCCGGTGCCTGGGTGCGGGTGGTCCCCGGGGGCTGGGGGTCGGGGGGCTGCCGGTTGGTCGGGGGGGGCGGCTTTGTTGGGGGGGGGGTGTTGTTGGGTGTTGGGGGGTGCTGGGGTGTCTGGGGGATTGGGGGCGGCTGGGGCTGGGTTGGGGTGGGTGGCGGGGGTGGATGGGGGTGGGGGGTCGTGGGAGGTGCGGGGGTTGGGGGCCGGTGGGGTGCCTGGCGGGCCTGCAGTGCCCCGTCCTGCTGCGTTGGGTCGGGGGCGCGGGCCGTGTTGGGGTGGGGGGCGCTCCTGCTCCTGGGTTTGCTCTCCAGCCGGTGGCCCTGGCGGGGCCCGGGGGTCGTCCTTTGGCGCTGCCGCGGCCTGGGGGGCCCTGAGGTGTTGCGCTTGCTCTGTTCCGGCGGGGGTCGACGGCTCCCCTCTTTGGTGGAGATTTTCATGCATGCCAGATCCACCACACCAGCATCTACCGAAACTCAGACACAGTCTGTTTCCTCCTCGGGTCATTGAATCGGTGGAGGCTGGTGTCTGTGGATCTCGCTCGGCTTCGTCTGTCCTTCCTTCCTTTTCTCGGTCTCTCCTTCGGTCTCTTGAGGCCTCCCTGATTTTATGTTTTTTGGATTTGTTGGGGTCTGGATGTTTCTTGGGTTGGGGAGGAGTTCTGGTGGGTGGCCCGGTGGGTGGTGTCTGGTCGGTGCTGGATTTCACCTTCATTGGTTTTCTTTGGTCCCCTCGGGTCTCCTGACGGCGGTGTTCGGTTTAGGTGAACGGTATGAGATTTTTTCTAATAGGTTTTTGGTGAGCTAACAAATACACGCACGCACGCACGCACACACGCACGCACGCACGCACATACACATACTCACCCACACACAAAAAAATATAAAAAAATAATAAAAAATAAATAAAGAGCAATGATGATGACATTTCCGAATGAACAACACTGAGCTCTTTATAAGAAAAAGAAAAAAGAAAAAATCACGGAGAATTACAAGTGATATAAATAAATAAATAAATAAACATTAAACTTATTTAGTATTTTTATGACCAAAATCCACGTGTGGGGAAAGCAGACTGTCGAGTCATTTGACTCCCTGATGTGGAATGGAACGTAACCAATGAAAGTAGCACCCCCACTGATGAACAACAAGGTAATGGCAGTAAAAACAAAATATGTCCTAGTCTGGAGGTTTGTTTTTGTAAATAAATAAATACATTTTAAAAAGTGGGTTCTCCAGATGCAAACTAATAATTTTTTTGGCTGACATTACTATCTAACATACAACACTGGTTTCTTCGGAAGCAGTCAGGTAAAATCAGTGCATATCCGGAAGTGTCTGTTCTTCATTTTTGTGACATCATGTGAGATTTCTGCCTCGGAGGACTTAGACGATGGTAGGACAGAATCGAATAACCAGTGCAGTGTGACTTCCTGCTCGTGAAAGTGCATGATTATCCTTCCTTTACACACTTAACAAAAAAGTTATATATAGTGTATTCCTCATCGTGTCAAAGCCAGGGGACGTTGCCAAACCACTAAGATTTGATGAGGGTCCGTGTCCTGGACTGGTTAAATCTTTCACCTGCCTTGTCATCCTCCGTATTTTTTCCCTAACTTATGAGCGGGCAAAGTTGTTTTACGCGACTGGAGGGCAATATAATTATAGACAGAATATTCACATTTTCATCCTTCCTCTAGTCACAACAGAACAACTTATGGGCACGGCACACGAGAGGCGACGTCGCTCGCTCTCAATTCATTTCCTATGAAAGCAGGGCGACAAGGCGAAAATCGCCTTCCCCCTCCCCCTGGGCGACACGCGACATTCGTGCATGTGAAATTTCACTCTCGTACACGTAGACGTGCACCCGTAGGCTTGCGATGCGATACTAGAAAATTTCAAAATGTTCAACTTTTGTTGCTGTCGCCGGGGGCTTCAACCAATCAGCGAGCCAATGAACACGGGGCAGGCTACACAGTGGGCTATCCAGCAAAATGGATGAGACTTCACGCAACGATTTCCGTGACATCAACAAAAAGTCCGGTGCATGAGAGCTTGTTGGTCTTTTGTTTTTGTAACAGTTAATAATAATAATAATAATAATAATAAAATTATACTGTATAGGAAATGGATAGATCTTCATACTGGAATAACGTATTATAGTGAAACTTCTGTGTTTACAATGAAAACCTTTAGATTCCCTCCAATTTAATAGACAATCAAATCTGTTGTAACAAGAGAGCGACGTTTCTTGCTGTCCCGTCGCTGCTGCTTATCGCGTCCCGTGTGTTGAGACATGGGAGGCGACGAGGTATGTATTTTGCTGTCACTTGTCGCCTCCCGTGTGAAGTGCCCATTACTTGCTAATGCTTGCTAGCATCAGCATGCCGCCAGCAGCAGATGTAAACAATGTCTCATTGGCTCGGAGCGATATTGTGATTATACTGTAACCAATCATGTGCGTCACTGACTGCACTGAGGATGGGATTACTGTATGCAATTTGCATACGGCCATTTTTTTCCTCCCATTGCATACAGACACTGATGACTGGTATAGCGATGTTCTCCCTGTGCAATTTTGACAGACAAATTGACCGCACCAGTGAGGCAAGCGTGGAAAATATTTATCTCGCCATTTCTTGTTTTACCTCATCATTGGTGACGTGGCGAATGGGGAGCCCGTGCCCTGGATAGATAAGCCTCTGTGGATCGGGACCATTGTCACAGATACCCAATCCAATTTATTTTCCAACATCGCGGCTGATACCCAATCCAAGTATCAGATCAGAGCACCCATAGTGTTTAAGAAATTTCTCAAACCGTAATTTTGATCTCAATGTCATGAATATATTACCTAGTAAATTAAATAAATACTACATGGTAAAGCCGATAACAGCCTATTTTCAGTGACAAAACAAATTGAAAACTGTGTGAAAAGAGACAGCTGTGGTTGTTAGGGCAATGTCAGTCCTAACTGCATAGCTGTTCATTTCTTCAATAAACATGTGAAACTTGCGGACTGATCTTCACAGGCCACTACTTCCGCCTATGTTACCTCCATTTAGGGGATTAGCGCCCCCACACCACAAACATGATAGGAGACATTAGGTACTGACTGTGACAATAGGATAAATCCATTGTGTGCTACATTGGTGTGTTGTCATAAAATGTATATTTGCTGTCAGTGTATTGATTATTTATTGCAACAGAGAGTGATGAAGTTATGCTTCATGACCAGGTTGTAGAGCATGTACTTAACAGCTCTTTTTTGTGAACTCAAGCAAATGGTCCGGCGCCAGTAATACAAGGATAGAAGATAATAATTGTATGAATGTGTTATTTTGGTTCCTTGTGCAGTTTTTCAAAAATGTGCCTGCCGCTAGCAAAAAATGACTGTTGGTAGAGGACGTGAACGACAAGAGAAAAATTGGGTACTAACTAATTTGTATGTACTTGACGCGGTACTTAATGCTAAATACATTTTGGCAACAAGATTTCACAACTTTACCCTTATGAAATTATAAATATGGCCACCGGTAAGCATTGTTTTTAAAACACAATTTATAATATATTGTAACAATGGTAAAGCCGCAAACTGCAAGATGATTCGATTTGGTGGGTGAAGATGGACCTTTGCGGTGTCGGCGCTGGGCAGAGGCAGGCGACGCAGGCGAAACATCCTAACCGCCACTCGGCGTCAGTACCAACAGACGAAAGGTGCATGCAGAAGCAATGGTTATTTTGTTTCCATGGCAACAATAAATAAATAAATAAATTAAATAAACAATTAAAATTCATCAAATCTATCTAAAAGGAAATAAAATTAACGATGCAAAAAATGATAATTTCCTACCGGAGCACAATCTCACGGCGACCAGAGGAAGCACACAGCCCGACTCCACATTAATGACTGGGAGGAACTCATTGTATTATTTCGCTCATTAATCAAATCCATCTAAAAGGAAACAAATTAACAACGCTAAAAATTATCATTTGTCAAGGACGAGCCATGTGGACTGTGGACCCGAACGCAAGACAAAAGGTGACAAGTTTGAACAACTTTTATTGTGCAAAGATGGTTGAGGAGAATCATTGGCAGTTAAAAGATGTGAGCAGACCTTAAGGGGGGCAATATGAAATGCATGGGGGGGGGGGGGGGGGTGAATTATTATGAATACCCTACAGACAGCATAACTTGCCCCATATATTTGGATAAATTAACGGGGGGGGGGGGGGGGTTATGAATACCCTACAGACAGCATTAACTTGCCCCATATATTTGGATAAATTCACGGAGCATTGCTGTCACACCGCGGTGAGGTTGTCTTGTCATTTCCTGTTTTATTTTGAAAATTCTGACTCCTTTCGTTTCAGGTCACTTGCCCTTCCTCATGTGGTGTCAGTGTCAACCCTGATTCCTGATTGTGTCCACCTGTTTCCCATTACCCTCATGTGTTAAATGGTCTGCGTCTCCCCTGTCTTGTGCCTAAGTGTTTTCGTCAGAGCCACTCAAGCCAGTCACAGTCCTCAGCCTTGTTGTCCTGTCTCTTGTGTGAACTTTGGTTTGTAACTTTGTATAGCCACAGTATAGTTTTAGTTAAGGAGTGATATTGTTTTGTTTGTAGTTTAGACATCCTCCCTTTTGGAGCGCCTTTGTTTTTTCCCTCTAAGCGAGGAGTTTCAAACTCCTATCTCTGCGTCTGAGTCCTAAATCTGCCACGTTTGTCAATTG
The DNA here is from genome assembly GCF_054856555.1 of Leptonotus elevatus. Lineage (NCBI taxonomy): Eukaryota > Metazoa > Chordata > Actinopteri > Syngnathiformes > Syngnathidae > Leptonotus > Leptonotus elevatus. The sequence goes on from NC_141252.1 coordinate 18,407,999, forward strand.
CCATGCATCCATCCATTAAATGGCACTCATTTACAAGTATTATCATTGACAGCATTTACAGTACATACACATACAGTAGACGGCAACACCATCAGACTTCGTTGACATCTAAACTAATCAAGGGTGACACCGGTTGAAGAGGACTGCCTGAGGTAAGGAGGTGGGCTGGAGAAGACTCTAAAAGCAAGACGGGTGAATATTATATGTTTCAATGCTCACTGCTCAATGATTGGCCAGGAGGGAGGGGTGGAGGTCAAATCCAGGTCAGAGTTCCAAGGCAGATCCAAAGCCTAGGGTTTGCACAGGTGCTTAAAAACCTTGAAAATGCTTGGATTTTAATGATGTGTTTTCACAATTTGAAAAATACTTGAATTTGGAGTGAAGTGCTTGTAAATTCTTCGAAGTGTTCATATTTCTCGGCAGTCTGACTCGATATAGGCTAATTATAAAATAGAAAATAATACAATTCAAATCCATTTCCTTAAAAATGAAAGCTACACTTATGCACGCTCTTTTACGTTAGGTTGTCATGCAAGAGCGGCTCTGAGGCATCTATCATCGCCCCCAAAGAGGACAATGGTGCATCGGAGATTGTCGTTTTAATGAACATTGGCTGAAAAATGAAAAATACTAACTTTGGATAAAACGTGGACCACGTGTAGCCTGTTGCAAATTATGCAAAAAGGAAATTCAGCTTTTCACAATGGCAGAGCCACAGAGATTACTAGCCCTATAAGTTAACTAACGTTGACTAGGATTTGTTTGCTAACCTTTGGTACATGCTACAACTGAACTGCGATATGTGCTAGATTACATGTTAATTACGGACAGTTTTTATGGGCTATGAAAGGAAAAAAGCGAGTCAATGATAAATTACAATGGTAAGAACTTCCCTCAACTAAATATCCAAGATCAGCTGACTGGATCAGCGCATAATATGTCTAAATTGAACACTAGAGGTGTAATGGTATATGTGGGTGTATTAATACATTTTGGTACGGCGAGTTCGGTTCCACTTGCATACCGTATTCTCATTAAATGTATTAGCGGGAGCTGATGCGCCGCGGAATCAAAGCTAGTAGGCGAGTTTTCAAACAGACGCTTTTGAGTGTTGCACGTTCTAGTGATGGGAGTCAGGCAGGCACAGAAAAGCCAGCACCGCATAACATGTTTCCAAAGTCATGGAGTATATGCCACGGAGGAGGCGGGACTTCTGGGTTTCACACACCGGTGCTGTTTCCGGTTTGCGACATGTGGGCCGCATCCCGTTGCTTGCGCTTCCGCCCTTGCACCCCTCTGTTGCGCTTTCCCGTCAATGGGAGCAAGTGTGTCTGTCTCAGTTCTCCGAAGCATTTCAGAGAGCTGAGACGTTGTGCGTGCTCGCGCCCTTTGGTGGTTCGGCGGTTGGGTTGCACAATGGTGGGGGTGCGAGTGTTGGGACTTGGTCTATGTGTCGCGGCAGTGGCCTCAAACAGCCTTGGTGTGTGACTTACGGAAGTCAGAAGTCCATGGCATCTACCCTATTACTGTCATGGTTTCATGAAATCAAATTCCAAACTTATTAAAAACGCAAGCAGGAACATATCTAAGTAAAATGCTGATTTTATAATTGTGAAGAAGTAAGAGTCATTGTGCTTTGTAGACATGGTTTCAATTGATGTGCCATCAATTGCAGTGTGTGAAAGTGAGATGACTGTTTGGCTGTTAGTTTGCAAATGCAAATCATTCCTCTTCTGGCCGAAGAGCTCTGCTGGCCAATGACGTCGTGCTACGGCAACTCCAATCGGACAAACTGCATTACATCCCATTAAATATGAGTGATGTACTCGTTTATTAGTTCAATTTGCATCATTGAATTCACCTGGAACCTTTGTCTCTATGTAGCAAATATGACAATTAACTGAACTTGATTTGTGTTTTGATATTTTGTAGTGAAAAAAAAAAAAGAAAGATGTCAGGCAGGTTACTGGAGGGGGAAACAAAAGTAACAATTGATTTGCATTTCCTGTCTCACAGCCAATCACAGCAATTGTCACCAACAACAATTTGCATAAAAAACAAAATGTCAGAAAAATCTCTTAATACTACCATTTGAATCACTAGTTTTTATTTTGAGATTTTTGCCGCTTGCACGAATGTGTTAGCAAGACTGTGTCCAGTGTTTCACTTCATGCATTTCACTTTATACCATGACTGTGGACCGCACAACAAACAATGACCTCACAGCCATGTTCCTTAGTTGTCATGATGTGAAGTTAATGATTATTAGAGACTGGTTATTTTCTCAAAAATTATTGGTGAATCATGTCACAATGTGACAAAATGCAGGTGGTGATCATTTGCAGCATATTATTTGCATAACATGATTGCAACACTGTTCACTGCTATTCCGAACACAGCTTGAAAAACATCCCATGTTTTGGAAATACATAGTGGATTTGTGTTTGTTGTATTATTTTTATTCATCATAGCTCTTGCGCAGTTCCAGGAAAGACATGGCAGTTATCTGAAGTGAGTCAAAAACCGTGGGAATCCGTCAACGTTCCATCAACCGTCATTCGTCAATCAGTCACCGAAATGAGACATACGTCTTTGATGGATTACCAAATTTGTTGACAGATTGACAATTACATTGATGGGCGGAAACTCCCTTCTGTCAATGCTTAGTTTGTTATTCTTTTTAAGTTTTCCGTCAAACGTCAACAAAATGGGCGTCCGTCATTGACGGAACTTCTGTCAATGTTGACGGAATACCCACCTCTAGTAATGACTTATGTCGTTGTTGCGTTGATTTTCAATGTTATAAGTAGGAGTACGGACTTTGTTCCGGCGCTGAAGAGTGACACGCGAAGAAGACGTCACAGTAAATGAACACATTTGATTTGGCTGGCCGAGTTATGGTCTCTGGCAGCCTTTCCAGACCCACTTTCTGTCTTTCAAATAAGTGGATGTGGCGTCGCAGACTACTGCATACGACACCAAACAGATGCCACATCAGTGCACTGCCCTTTGTGGCAGGGTGTGTAGCTCAACTCTGCCACAGTACTTTTAACGTAAATATTTTCCCAGTGCTCCTTTTAGCAATGTTCACCACCCAGTTGTGATGCTGCTGTGATGCTCCTTTTTCAGCCTGTGAGAAAAAAAACTTTGTACAGCCAAAGGATACAAGCAGAGGAAAAATAGATTGGTCTGCCTTAAGGCAGATAGTGAGCACAGCAGGAAAACACCGGTGCTCCTGGGGGTCGTTTAGTCGCTATGGGGGATGAACAGAGAAGTGTAAGGAGGCAGAATGTCAGTGTCCAGTAGTCAATTTTCAGCCTGAGGCAAGGACGAAATTTCTCTTTTAAAGGATGGACAGTATTTAAGTAATACTACACTGTGGAATATGGGTGGTCTTCTTTGTACTGATCATTAAAGTGTGCAAATAAAATGTTCTGGTGGTCTCTGATGGCCTTTTCTCTCTTTTTTCTTTTTTTTTTAAATTAGGAAAAAATAACAGTGAAATATTGAGGTAGATAAAGACATAATGACAGTGTTTCTAGAAATGGGATTGAAATACTCATACATAAGAATTTATTATTTACTCTAAATAATACAATAACAGACCCAGAGGGCCGATACATTATTATTCAGGTGACTATATTTAATAAAATATATACATTTGGTAATTTATATGCCCCTAATAAGGAGGATCCAGCCTTTTTCCATGAATTTTTCTCTCAGCTGTTTGAATTAGCAGCGAACTCTACTATTATTATTGGAGGAGACTTTAACACAGTCTTAAATTCATTAATAAATTGTTCTAATAATACACATGTAAACATGTATAAGGCAATTACAATCTACTAAAGTAATAGGGGAATATATGGATTATTTTGGCCTCGTCGACAGCTGGAGACTTAAAAACCCGAATAAGAAGGAATTTACCTTATTTTCCGCTGTGCACCGGTCTTTTTCAAGAATTGTTTTTTTTTCTTACAAATAACTCTATTGCTGATAAAATTGTTACAAAAATACATCCTATTATTATTAGCGACCATGCACCAGTATCCCTTTCCCTACAAGTTGATTATACCTTTAAACCACCCCCGACACAGCGTTTTAACATCTCACTGCTAAACGACGCAGAGTTTGACAAAATTATAAGAAAAGAGTGGGCAGACTTTTTGGAAATAAATGACTCTCCAGACGTATGTCCATCTCTTCTCTGGGAAGCTGGGAAAGCAGTAATTAGAGGTAAAATTATATCATATTCATCTTATAAAAAGAAACAGGATCAAAAATTAGAAAAATACTTGGAAGATAAAATTAAACAACTGACAGATGAGTACGCAATAAACCCAAATAACCAAATATGGACTGACTTACAAAATACAAAAATACAGTTAGACGCTATGCTATCTAAAAAGACAGAGTTTATAATACAACAATTGAGATACAACAACTTTGAATATAATAACAAATCAGGTAAATTTCTTGCAAACCAACTTCAACGCAATCGGGAAAAATCTCTTATAACGGCTATTAAAGGGACAACTGATGAATGCACACAATCACCAAAGCTTTCGACAAAGTTAACTGTTAACTCTTTGCTGTTTTAAATAAATTTGGCTTTGGGAAGTCATTTATTCACTGGGTGTCAGTATTATATGATTCTCCTAAAGGCTACAGTTACTACTAATGGGATTATATCTCAGAGTTGCACTCTACAGAGAGGCACAAGACAGGGATGCCCACTGTCCCCTTTATTATTTGCAATATTTATTGAGCCGCTTGCATTAGCTATACGCCAGGAAAGAAGGATTCAAGGAATTCACTCTGGGGTAACAGAACATAAAATTAATCTATATACCGATGATATTTTACTTTATTTAGAAAAGCCTGCTAATTTCGTTAGGGGAAGTATTTAACTTAATAACTAAATTCTCACATTTATCAGATTATTCTATTAACCGGACAAAATAAACACTACTACCTATTACAGAAAATTCATGGAACCCTGCAAGCCAGGACCCACACTACTCATTTCCTATAGATAACTTAAAATACTTAGGCATAAAAATCTCACCTAAATTAACTGATTTAATTCATTTAAACTTTACTCCACTTCTGGATAGCATTTATAGTGACTTGGAGCGCTGGAATAATCTACCTATTTCTCTAATAGGACGAATAGCCACCATTAAAATGAAAGTTTTACCCAAAATAAACTATTTTTTCTCAATGATTCCATTTAAACCTACGGCTAACTGGTTCCAGTTGTTGGACTCGGCCGTTACAAAATTTTACTGGAATAAAAAAAAGAAGAAGCAAAGATTAGTCTATCTACTCTTCAGAAAAGTAAATCCAAAGGAGGTCTAGAGGCACCAAATTTTATGCACTACTATATAGCTAACCAGCTACAATAAATCATTCTATGAGCACAACCCAACCCAATACTAGCTGTTGGCTGGAACTAGAACAGAAGGATTGTAATAACCTCAGACTTCTAGATTTACTCTTCATTACAACATCGATTAAGCGACACAATTGTTTTAAAAACCCAATGATTTCCGCCACCCTGACTGCCTGGTGGAAGGCACTAGAAATTACAAAAGCCCAAGTGGAGCCCTGCGGGCTTTCTCCCCTATGGCATAACCCCGACTTTCAACTTAACAACCAATCGTTTTATTTAGGTGTGTGGGAGCAGAAAGGAATTACACATCTCTTCTCAGATAATATGTTTATATCATATACATCCTTGCTCCAAAAATACAAAATAAAAAACGGACATTTTTTACATTATCTGCAAGTTAAAAGTATGATAAAGAAACAAATTCCAACACTTCGGGGTACGCTCCAACCGCCTGTTTTAGCTAAAGATACTACCAAACTTTCTCCGACAACAACAAAAAAACTCTCAAAAATATATAAGTTAGCTATCTTGGACTGTAGGATACCTTTATTTCCAAACTTGTGTTTGCTAGGTGACCTAACAACAACTGATTTACCACATAAACAATTTCAATCTACACTTGTAGCCATTACTATCGCAAAAAAACAATTCTTGTTAACTGGAAAAATAAACAAACTCTGAATATCAACCAATGGTCTAACCTCCTCATAAATCACATTTTAATGGAAAAAATATCTGCCTCAAATAAAAACCAAATATCAAAATTTATAGAAACATGGTCTACGTATATAGAATATTTTAACCTAAATCTGGTTACTTAATTCTGCCTAGATCGAGCAGACTACATCAAACGACACCTTAATTACCAACTCCTCAAGATTCTCCTCCAAAGGGCACTAAGGGTTAATATTCGGATTCACTGCATGCCAGTGGGTTGATTCTATAGGTGCTGTTCCCCACTGGCTGGGCGTGGGCAGCTCTGCCCCTCTGTTGGCTACTGGGTGGCGGCTGCGTCTTGGCCGTTCCCTGGGTCTCTTGGGGGGTGCTGCGTTGCGGGGCTCTCCCTGGTGTCCGGGGCGGCGCCTCCCCGGCGCGGTCCGTCGCTCCGGGCCCGGCGACGCAGTTCGGGGCCTGTGGGCCGCCGTGGTGCTTCGTGGTTCCCTCTCCCTTCCCGCTTCTTCCCCCTTGCTGCCTCTCCCTCCTTGCCTCTCCCCGCCCGTCCTCCGCCTCCCTGTCCCTTCTCCCTCGTCGCCCTTGCTCCTCCTTTCCCCCTCTCTCTGCGGCCCTGCCGCTGCCCCTTCACCCTCCCCTGTCCGCCTTCCTCCTCCTCCCCTGGGCCGGGGGCTCCATCCATGGCCTGGGTCTTGAGGCTCCGGGGGCCGGGCGGGTGGGTAGTTTTGTGTTGTGCCCGCCCCACTCCGGTGGACCTCCTGGCACCTCGGGCGGGCCCCAGTATCCGGGGGGCGAGCCCTATCGCCCCGCCAGGCTAGTCCCATATGCCCGGTGGGGTGGGTGGGGGTTTGGTGGCGGGTGCGCCTCCTGCCCCCACTTGGTTGGGGGGGGGCCCCGCTGGTCGCTCCTCTTAACTCACTGCACTATACACGTTGTTTATAGACATATAGGGCACATAACAAACTTTGGGGGGGTGGGGGTAGGGTGGATACACCGTCTTCGCCCTACAACTCCCCTCCAATTTTAATGCACCACACAACTGGGGGGGGGGGGGGCAGCTGTGTCGGGGTGGGGTGCCATCGGTTGGGGCAGACCGCAGTATAGAGCAGTGCTGCGATCCCCTGTCCGTGTCCCCGCCGCACCACCATGCCCCCCCTATTTATTTATTTTTTAATGCACCACATACACTCACTGACATGACTGGGAGGCAGGTGGATTGGAGCGTCTCTTGAGGTCTCCCTAATTTGTTGGAATTGAGATGTTTCTGGGGTTGGTGAAAGATTCTGGTTGGTAACCCGGTGGGTAGTAGGTAATGTCTGGTCGGTGCTGGATTTCACTTTCCTTTCTTTTCTTTGATCCTTCCTCGGGTCTCCTGACAACCTCACGACTCTAGCTGGATTCTGAATTATTCGGTTTAGGTGACCTGTATGGGATTTTTAATAGGTTTTAGGTGAACTAATGAATACGCACGCACACACACGCACATGCACATTCCCACATACTCACCCACATACAAAATAAAAAATTATTTAAAAAATTAAATAAAATAAAAAATTTAATAAAACTAAGATGAGAGCAATGATGATGACATGTTAAATCGGTAAAATTACCGAATGAACAATACTGAGCTCTCCGAAAGAAGAAAAAAAAGAAAAGAAATGGGATTAAAAGGAAATACGAATGGGACAAAAATAGCTAACAATTGCAAACAGATAGATGAAAGAAAAAAGTTGAAAGGAAGAAGCATTACAGTTCTAGTCCAGCTGCTGAGGGGGGACTGCAGCATCGAGCACACACCCACACTCAGACAAAACACACACACAGACACAAGCAGACAGCTATTCTTGCCAATGGCTGACACAGATACTGCAATGCAGAGAGAGATGAGGGGAGGGAGCCAGCAAACAAGCTGGCAGAAAAGCGGCAAGCAGAGGGTGGGTGGGTGTTGCTGTGTGAGTATGGAGATGGAGGGATGGGAAACTGAGCGTCAAGGAGGGAGGGCAGAAGGGAGGTTTGATGGAAGAATGAGTAAGCAAAATTAGATAACATTACAATAAGAGGAGGGGCAGAAATATGAGGACGCGTCACTTATACAGTACAAAGGAGGACTGAAAGGTTTTCTGTGGAAGAAGATGGATCACTGCTGCAACTTTGCCATCAGTCTTAAAATAACAATGGAACTTCTAAGGTTGAACACAATCGGATCACCCGCCCCTTACCTTTTCACTACATTTTGGTATCACCATCATAAAATCGATATTAACCTTTTAAAGTAAAAGTGTGTATGCACAGCTTTCGTCGTTTCCATTGACTTTATATGTACAGTGGAACCTCAGAGTTTGAACGTCTCGGAACTCGTACAAATCCGACTTCGACCTGAGTAAAAAATGTCTTGGAGTTTGACCTCATTCTCGGAGTTTGAACACCCAAGCAAACCTTGACCGGGTAACCGAGTGAAGCCGAGCGATGTCGAATGCTCACGTTACGGTAGTGGAGACGAAGCACTGCTCATTTCCAGTCATAACGGGTGAATACGCCCGGAGGTGCTCCATACATTCGTGAGTGCATTTTGATTTTTCCACGGTGATTTTCTTCGACATGGGCCCAAAGAATCTGTTCAACAACGTGCCTGATGCTAAATGCTAATAAGCCCTTGGTAGTCTAACAATATGCTCAATGAAAAATACACAAACTCAGCACTGAACTAAAGCATGCATTCATTAACATAGCATTTTTCATCCACTGATGCCATCACACACACAACAACAAAAAAGGTAAGGTCTTTTTTTATTGTTTAAATAATGTACAGGGTGTAAATGTAAAAAACATAAATATAAATTAAAATAGGAATTTTCTGGTTTTGGAGCTTGGGAACCGATTAATTGCATCTACATTATTTCCTATGTTTCGTATGTTGAACAATTCGGACTTTGAACACTTTGAACACGAATTGTGTTCAAACTCTGAGGTACCAATAAATCTCTCAGATTAGATTTTTCGTAAGTGGGATGAGTTAAACACCTCCATCATTATTTTGTAGATGTTCTTTGTAGATGTTCTTGTTGGTGTGCTCTCACTACACTACACTTACAATATTATACTTGACTCTTCCTGAAGTTCTTTCAAGGCTTTCAATTCTTCTTGTGTTATATTCGTTTTTTTCTGTGGTATAGCTTAAGTTTTTTATTTATTTCCTATCCACATCAATTAGGGCCCACATTATATCCGAGAGTTGATATGGGTCAGGGGTAGGGATGGGTACCATTCCACATTTGAACTGGTACTGTTCAAATTCTCGGTACCTGGAAATCGATACCCGTACTCAACTGTACCAATTTTCGGCAATTTTGTACTCTTTTTCTTTCTTTTTTGTTATTTATTTATTTGGGTGGTAAAAAATGTTCATAATTGTTTATTTAACAGTAATATCTTTTAAAAAAAAATCTATTTCACAATTACTTTTACTTTTTTTTGACAAATAATAAAAATGTAAAATTTTAAACAAATGAGCCACATAAGGATAGTAAAATATAAAAGTATAACATTTTACAATTACTAAAGTATAATTAATACACATAAATTAATATTACAAAAAACAAAGTGTGAAGCAAAGTTCTGTGCACTGAACAACACAAGGAATTAAGTTAAACACTAACAGTAAATATATAAATTAACAATTGATATTATCTTTTATTGTGCAGATGTTTTCAAGAACGTAAAGCTTGCTGCACAATGAGTTTGAAGTTCGAAATATAGCAACAACAAAAAAAGACCGTTGGAAGAGGACATGATGTGAACAAAGAGAATATTTGGATTCAAATTAATCATTTAAATGTACCCGACGTGGTCTGTAATGCTCGCTACATTTTGGGCACAAGCTTTATTGTTCCAAATTACAATGTATATTTACCATAAAGGTAAAGCCATGTACCTTCCAGCATGATTCGATTTGGCTGTCATACTTCATAAACTCTATTTTGTTTAGCTTGGCCCCGAAACGTCTTGCTCGATTCCAAACCAGGAAATTTATTTTTAGCGGGTGAAAACCAGCGCGAGTGGGTGACGTCAGTATGCTGGTTGTTGCGTTCAAGTGCGCCATGCAAAATCGTCAACTAGGTAGGCAGTGTTTTGATTCTGTATGTGTAACCATAGTGAATAAATGCATGTTTTTCTAAATTTAATTCAGTCTCAATCGTGCTTGTGTCCGAGTGGATTAGAAATTATTTTATTAATACAAAGAACCACAAACATTGAATGTGGCAACTTCAGATTATGAAGAAATAAATGAGAATTTGGATTTTATTCATTGTGTTTCTCCAAAAGTGAAAGTAAACAGAACGTGGTGCCCCTGTAGGCGATTAAGGGAATTACAATTCCATCAAGCGCCGATCAAATTACTAATTCGTCCAAAAAGACAACATCAATTATCGCTACAGTTGTTTATTCCAAAGGATAAAATAACTTTCATCACCTCCAATATTGGTGTTTGTTTTTCAGGATGATGTCCAGTTTGACCCTTGGAAAACAGTAAATTCTGTCATCTTCCACTTCAGGTAATCTAGCCATGTTTGAATCCACATCACTATTATGGGGCGACTCTGAGTCAGTGTCCATTTATTGAGTTTGTCTCTGTCATGCTCATGCCTTTCAAATAGCGGTAACTGTGGTTCAGGTATTGGTAGTGGATTGATTGGAGGAATTATCTGTATCTGTATTCGGAGGGAGCATAATAAAGGAGCTATTTACAGAACAAGTTTTCTTTTATAAACTCAGGAAAAACATTTGAAAATAAAGTGTAATACAGTACTGCTGAATACAGCACATGCAGTAGGAAATAATGGTGAATGAACTACTAAGTATGTTGTGGAGGCTATGTCGATAGCTGAGTGGGAACCTTGACTTTAAATCTGGTGGTTCAAATTTCAATTTTACCGAAGCTGGCACTTTGTGGCCAAGATGCTTGGAAAGGCAGGTTAGGCAAGATGGCGGAATAAGGAGGAGGCAGGTAGCAAATTTGATCACTTTGATTGACAACTCTTGTTCATGCATACTTTCTACAAAAGACTCAACGCATCTAAGTTTGGGTCTTTGTGAGTTTGGCGTCGCGGTCAAGCGAGAGGGAGAGAGAGTGACCGAGCAGTTGAAGTGTGCCGCAGTTAAGATTTACCACCCTTCAAGTGTGAAGTCTTTCCAGTTCTGTGCTTTCCTTATGAGGTGAGTGACAATCACCATTTAATGTGTAGTATCCCTTATTTACAAAGTTTGAGTCTTACGGGTAGGGTGGCCACTTCCATAATGTTAAAAAGGAGGACATATTTAAAAAAATTAATAAGTGTTCCCTCGCTATAACGCAGCTCACTTTTCCCAGCCTCGCTGTTTCGCTGATTTTTTTGGTGCAATTTTGCATGCATTTTTTTTTTTTACAGTAATGTGCCTATTTTAGAAAATGTATGAAGGTTTGAACATTGAGAATGTTTAAACAAGAGAGAAATGGGAGAAAATGTAAATGCCTCAATGAGAAAAGTGTATAAACTGTGTGGTGAGGGGTTTTAGAGCCTTAAAACATTTATAATGAATGTAAAACAAAGCTATAACTGCTTCGCGGATTTCATTTATTGCGAGTATTTTTTGGAACCTAACCCCAGCGGAAAACGAGGGAACACTTTACTGTATATCAGACCCGCTTTGTATTTTCATCAACAAAAAGGTTTTGCATGGTTTATAGATCATGTTTATGCAGTAAATGGTTAAAAAATATCAATAAAAAGTCAAACTTCTTTTTGACAATTTATTTCGTTTACAGTACCATGTTTTTAACCCATTAAGGCCGTGAGCGCGTGACCGCGCTTCTAAGCCGGAGCGCTCCATGCAGCTTTTGGTTTTGTTTGGCCAATTCTTGGACTCTTAGCCGATTAAATTCATCAGAATATGCACAAGATGGTGAGGTGGGCCTCGTAGCATGTCCTGGAATTGTATTCAAGCATATATAGTTGACGCAGATTCGTGGGAGTTATGAAATAAATGATGCGATTGACAACGACACGGGAGGAATTCGAATCAGTGTAACGAGTCTACTACCTATATACAACCTATATGTCTTCCTCTACTGTTATGTACCCGTAGATGCGACATTTGTTTGTTGATTTAAAAAATATATATATTGAAGGTTTATTATAATAAACTTATGTTTGTGAGAACACCACATGTGTAAGCTCTGAAATGTTTTTGGAATTATGTGCTTCGGCAGCTGAGATATCAATTATTTTTAATATTGTTGAATTTCCAGGAAAACTTCAGGTTTTTGGAGGTGACTTAGGTTTTAGAGGAGGGGTAGGGAACCCTGGTCCTCGAGAGCCGCTGCCCTGCCTGTTTTCCATGTCTCCCTCCATCAATACACCTGATTGATGAACAAGATCGTTATCAGGCTTCTACAGAGCTAGCTAATTAGCTAATCAGTTGAGTCAGCTGTGATTGAGGTGAGAGACATGGGAAACAGTCAGGCCAGTGGCTCTCGTGGACCAGGGTTCCTTATCCCTGTTTTAGAGGCATGTTTGTCATGCGATTTGCCATGCGCACATCAGTTGTGACAAACGGGGGTGGGGCTAATGTTGGGTCACATAAAATCAACCAGAGCTCATTTTCTTTAAAAGGCGGACAAACCAGCGTCCGGTTTAGGATTGCGCAGGATGCCGGACTCATCATTGAAAAGTAGGACTATCCGGCCTAAATCCGGACGACTGGCCACAATACCTACAAGTGTGCGCTAGCATTAGCTGGCGTTGCGTTGCGTAGCCCTAACGTGTGATGTTATATCTGCCTGCTAGCCTGCTTTAATGTGCCTTATAGTTGTTTAGTATATTTAATAAGCACATTAATCCCTTCAGCATAGTTGGTAATTGGGTTCATTTATTTCTCTTTTGTAGAGACCACACACATCCATGCACAGTAAACGTCCACAGCCACGCAGAAACATCTCCCCAGATAAATACACCCATAAATCCATAAACAGTAGCAGCTTTCTACCACCATACAATAATTATTGGCATGCTACATACTCGAGATAAACAAACACAAGTGGACAAATGAATATATTGGACTTTATTGGATTCTGTTGGAGTGTTTGAGGAACAACTATTGGATAAAGATATTGTTCAGCACCATTGAGTTGCATTATAACTCATTTGCTCCCAAAAAACGTAGAAATATGTTCAATTTTAAATGTTTTAAGTGTCCCAAAGACGTTTTATTTTTTATTTTATTTTTTATGCTAGAGCATACAGAAGGCTTTGATACAGCCTCTCAACTGCAGAGAACGGTTGAAGAAATGGTAGTTATTACAAAAAATGGCCAGCAGGTGGCAGCATATCAAACAAGATCAACCAGGGCCATGTTAAAAAAAGAGAAAGCTCATTTACCCCACAGTTCTAAACAGATTTGTGAATAATGATGAAACTTACCTTTATTCTAATACTAATTGCTGCAAAACAGAAACAGATAGAAATATACTTTTTTTCCTGATGAAAGAAGAGACTCTAAGCTTTCTTTTGGTAGGTTCCATGTATAGGACACAATATTCTGTGGGCCTTGCAAAATCTGTCAAAATCCACAAAAACAGCCGGGAGCGAAGGAGGTTGCTCCAGTGAAAATGGCTGGGAGTGAATGAGTTAATGTATGAAAGGTGCTATACAAATAAAGTTTGATTGATTGCTTGAAAATGTTAAAAACAAGTATTCAAACTGAAAGCCTATCAAAACTATGCTGAATAAATGAAACAACATAAATAATTCAACATATTCAAGAGAGTGTGACTATTTACAAAGTAAAGTGTAATCGAATTCCGAAGTTACGCTGTATTGGTCTCTTAATTTGATTGTGATGCACGCTCTCTTTTACAGCATAAGACCAATGTACCCTGTCCCTTACAGTCAGAGCAAGACTCCAAATGGCTTATAAAAGACTGGAAAGAAAAAACAACTACTGAACTGCTGCACAAAACTCATGATACTTAAGGAGCACAATTGTGCTGAACTCTGTTCATAATGTAAGTCAACTTGAGTCTCATTATGGTCGTAAAGGTAGATGCTTTTTATCGATTCTTAATCCGCAATGGCACATTCCTTGTAATTGCAACGCTTTTGTTTTTAACTGAATGACTGTTGTGTCAATTCATGATTGAGATGTGTTGATGTTCCCCTGTGTTGTTTGAAGTACGTATAATGTTATACACTGCAGCAAAATTCATAACAGCTACAATGGAATTTAATTGGCTAGTGACAAAAATAACTCCCTGAAACTCCAACAGTACAAAAAAAATAACTCCGGAGAAAATCCTGTGAGTCACTAATGATTAATTTTGCACTTTGACAAACTTTTGAAAAACTTTTCCGTGATGGTGTAATAACCTGACATTAAGAGTTATTTTAAGCCAGGGGATTTAGTGTTCATATTTACAACTCCAAATTGCAGTGGAAGGGCTTCTACAAGGGAACTTGTGCAGATACATATAAAGTGGATCAATTGAACAATAGTCTGGGATTAATAGTACATACACTATATACACTTATTATTCATTTGAATTTACTGTATTTTACATCTGTTTTTTTTCATGTGGTTTGCCTCTACATTGTCTTTAGCTCGGAGAAGCAGATGCCAGTGAAAGCAGTGGTGTAGTCCAGAGTATACGCGGGTATACAGCAAGTTAGGCAAGTTTGGTCCTAGAGAGCCGCACCTGCCTCCAATCCAGGTGTTTCAAATCATCAGCTCAAAATTACGTTCTGCAGGAGCCTCTCAGCTGTGTTCGAGGAGGGAGACATCAAAAACATGCAGGACTGCGGCTCTCTAGGACCGAACTTGCCTACCCCTGGTATACCCACTTCTTTTTCAGTCAGTTTTGCGTTTACCGACTTCTAAATCCTCAATTTTGCAACTGCCCACTTCTGAATCCTCCTGGATGCACAGTTTTTAGCGCACCATTCAGTCATGACCACTGATCCGTATATATTACTGGATCGGCTCTGCTATCGGCTATCCAGTAATATATAGATCAGTGGCCATGACCCACCCTCCGCTGCCCCTAACTGGCTGGCCTGCACTCGATGTCTTATTGGTTTATTAAAGGCATTACAACTAATGCGGCAATCAGAGAATGAGTAGGGCGGGTCATGCCGAGGATTGACAGGTCGCTCCGCCTCCTGCGAGATGATAGTAAATGTGAGTGAGACAGAAATAAATAAACGTCTTTCCTGTGAGTGATGGCATGCAGGCTATCCGAATATACTGTCCATAGAATAAAAACAAAATTCACAGGTAAGTTTTAAAGCTGTTTCCAAATAAAGTCCAATCCTCATTGAAAACAAATCTAACTTTTTGCCAGTATTGCGGACGTCTGATTCAGATCATACAGGGACTGAACAGCCATTATCAAGGGCTTTGGTACCCCATTCTCAGATCAAACACCTTCTCCAAGTCAACAAAATACATATGTAGACCCTGGCGAGGGTGTAGAGCTGGTCCACAATTTGACGGCTATGACAAAAACCACACTGCTCTTCCTGAATCTAAGATTAGACTTCCTGGTGGACTCTCATCTACAGCAAAATCCTGAATACTCCTTACCAGGGAGGCTAAGGAGTGTGATCCCCCTGTAGTTGCAACACACTCTTCGGGTCAAACACCAATCCAGAGGCACTGTCGTTTCGTATCAAGTTATCAACCAGAACAGCCCCACAACATTCAGAGCTGTCAGGAACTTTCTTGAAATGTGCTTAATACACACAATTTATGTCCACTTTTACACAAATAGCATTGTCAAAAACAAATCCACAGGAGATGTACGCTCTTACGCTGAGAGACTGACACAGGAGTGAAGTGACACACTAATAATTTATAATTTTGCAACCTGTGCGTGTCCTCTTGTCTGTGGTAAAATTGTACTTGTCACTCTGAATCTCCCTCTGTAACTATAGCTGATCAATAATACAAGAGTCACACACTGCTTGGCACACATTCAACAGCTGTTATGGCATTTCTCATTTTACCAACCTGTCATATGGTGTCATCTCTTTTCAGACATTTGAACCATCCAATGGTTGAGGCAGTGCATATTCAGGGGTGGGAAATGATAGGCCTACATAAAATAAGGGAATTAAGGCAACCTATACACTATAACGACACGGTTTACAATTCAGGCAGTAGTGGAATTATGAAATTCACATTTAATGTATCAGATGTATCAGTTTCTTGCAATTAACGTAACGAGCTTAGCTTGTTGTCTTCTCCGATTGATGAGGGACCTGTGTCGCTCCGCTCCCCGCAGCTGGGGAAGCCCTCTTCCCGAGTCGCCACTTTGTGCCAAATTGAAGCATTTTCGGAGTGAAGGGAAAACAAAATCCCTGTACAACAATGCTGCATGCATGTGCAATTGGCATGTTGTCAAACACAGACTATCACAATTATCTAATTACTATTTTTGCTCGTTTTAAAAAAATTTGAGCAATATTACACACATTTTTGTTGTTGTTTGTTTTGTTTTTTTAAATAGCCGGAAAAATTTAGTAATAGTAGTAGTACCTATATAGGGCCCGGACTCGCTAATCATGCCTACATCAGCGAACAAATTCCGGTTGGATTTGTTACTTGATATGATGTATTTTCTGGATGATAAATCAAATTTGATCTAAATTGTAAATGGAGAAGACTTATGTTGCGCCTTATCTACACCACTCAGTGTCCTAAGCATTTTGCAAAGCCCGACATTGAATGATTTGAAATTGTATTTAGACACATTGTTGACGGGAAAAGTTGTTCTTTTGTGGACTTGTTAGCTTATATAGTTCCTGTATTTTCCATGAAGATTGGTTTGTCTTTTGTAGCATTAAATGTCCATTGACTAGCATTATTTAAGAAGCACAGAAAAGCCGGTGTCCTAATTGTTAAACCTTCTACATGGTCTTTACTTTCACTTGACCAAAATGTGTATATTTCATAGTTGATTGTACAATATGCATTATTTTTAGCCCTCACATAAGAAGAGATATTGAAAATTTTATTTTAAAACACAATTTGTAACAGCATCGTTTTGTTGTGATTTGCTATTTATGATATTGTGTTTATTATTTTTTTCACTGTATTATTTATGACAGTGTGGACAAGGGGTGCCCGTAAAAGGGTGTTGTGACAGAAGTTAAAATATCAATTGCTATTTTGGCTGATAAGATCAATTCTCACACTGACTGCTTAGAAATTTTGCTCAGTGATGCTTGAAATAAACAAGGCAGGATTAGCCGCTACTTAGGTATCACTTGATTCACCAAGAGGCCCGCTGTTCATACATCAAATGTGCATCTTGCATTGCTCTATGTAGAATTTTTTTTTAGAATTACTACTGCCACGTGTGGCCGAAAAATGCAACTGTGTACTCCTTCAAGTGTAAGCTCCGCGCTTGACATCACATACACAGACAGCGGGCGGAAAATTCGAAGCCGAATCCAGTCTGAAAACTATTGGCCAGAGGCTTGCAGGAGTACCCAATGTGAACAGCTAAGGTGTTAATCTTCTAATTAGAAAATGGTTGAATCAGAAATGGTTGAATAAAATGGCTATTGTAAAGATATTTTTGTGCAAAATCCTACATAGAGCAAATCCCCGAGTTCCTGTAACATGAATCCATTCTCAATGCATAAAAGTCATAATTACATAATTTAACAAGACTGCAATCACATCTGTGGGATTCCCCAAGTTCAAATCATAGACCAATTTAAACAAAAGATTATACTGCTACAGTTAATTGCAGTATTATACTTAGAATTACTGTATATTCTTGAATGTACTGATGATTTGGACAGATAGTTGTAATGGTCATGTAATGTTTTGGTAATGGTAGCCCGAACCAAACAAATGACCAATGGAATTATAAAATCCAGAAAAAGACAATCTCTCAAAAAGGAACTCCAAAATAGTTGGCTCTTTGGTTTGTTGGGCAATACATTTGCATTCAGTGACATACCACTTGAAATACTCTTTCATCAGCCGAGCTTCAGAAGTACATAAGGGACTCAAGTATTACACACAGTTACTGTGTTGTTTTTTGTGCTGACACTGCTCAACTGCCCGCTGCGAACCGTGGTCAGTAAAATAGTCTTAAAATGCGTCCACTAGAATGTACAGTTAAATCTGGGGATTCTCTATAGGACAAAATTGAAGAGGTCTTTTGGATAAGTTACAATCTTCGCAGTACGGGAGGCAGTGCTAGGGGTGTGCATAGAGAGTATTTATAGCAGTTATAGAGTGATGCAAGTCCCACAGGGTTGTGGAGACATGCTTGAATCAACATCCTCACATGTTCTGTGTATGAGTTATCACCGGTGGTCTGTGTGGTCAGCCCCCTCCATAAAGGCCATCCTGGTTTAACTATTCTTGCTAATGAGGGTTTTTCATCTTGTGGTTTAATTTCTGTATTTGTCTTCATTAAGGCATGTTGGGGTGGGGGGTGGGGAGTGTCTGGAGGTTTGGGCGCCGGGGTGCGTCGGGGGATGGGTTGCGGTGGGTGGCGGGTGTGGGTGTGGGTCGTTGGGGGAGCGGGGGCTGTGGGCCGGTGGGGTGCCTGGTTGGCCTGCCATGCCTTGTTCTACTGCGTTGGACTTGGGGTGTGCGGGCCGTGTCGGGGTGGAGAGGGGGGCTCCAGGCTCCTTGGTTTGATCTCCTGTGGTGCCGGGGGGGGGGGGGGGGGTTGTGCTTGCCCTGTCTGGCCGAGGTCAATGGCTCCCCTCTTTGGTGGAGGTTCTCATGCATGCCAGATCCACCACACCAGTATCTACCGAAATTCAAACTGAATCTACTTTTCCCTCTGGTCTCTGAATCGGTGGAGGCTGTTGTTTGTGGATCTCACTCTGCATCAATCTATCCTTCCTTCCTTTCTTCAGTCTTTCCTTTGGTCTCTTGAGGTCTCCCTAATTTGTTGGAATTTAGATGTTTCTGAGGTTGGTGAAAGATTCTGGTTTGTAACTCTGTGGGTAGTAGCTGGTGTTTGATCTGTGCTGAAATTCACTTTGCTTCATCTTTCTTTTCCTCCTGTGGTCTTCTGACAACTTGTGGTGAAGGGAATATGACTTTTAACAGGTTTCAGGTGAATTAATAAGCACAATCTCACACGCACGCACGTACACCCCCCCCCCCCCCCCCACACACACACACACACACAAGCACACACACACACTCAAAATAGAAAAAGAGCGAGAGCAATGATGATGACATGTTGAATCGGTAAGATTACCGAATGAACAATACTGAGCTCTCTCCAAAGAAAAAAAAAAGACCCCCCGCCCGCCTCAAAAAACCAATGCCCATTTCAATGTATCCGCACATGTTTCATTGTCACTTCTCCTTCGTTCGTCTCACTGATCTGTATATACTACTGGATAGCCGATAGCCCATACATGTCCGCCGAAGCTGTTGAAGCGACAGGGCGGCCATCTTACTCCTCCCATCTCACGAGCTGACTACTGTATAAACGATACGTATACGTACAGATTCTACGGTTTCCGTTAACTCCCTGTGGCTGTGCTACAGCGCCACTCCAGACTTGGCATATACATTACAGCTGTTAAACGTCCTCAGCGTCTTCTTTTGGATACACACATGTCATGAAAAGTTTCTGTGTGTACAAGATTATTTTGAGGAACAAAGCCGGCTTTGCTCCCGTGTGAACAGAGCCTAAGTCTTCTGGGAACAGTAGATTGTGATATTTTCACTAACAGTTGTTTTGGTCCATCTTAACAACACTCACAATAGGTGGGTTTCCATCCACCTATTTTTATTCGAATTTTCAAGAATTGCGAAAAAGAAACTGAATGGAAACATCAGAAATAAAAGAAAAAAGGGCCAAAATTCACAAAAATGTTTTTACGCTTGGTGGTTTTTGCAGCGTATCGAAACAAGGAAAATGCGCATTTTGGTGATGGAAAGAGGTTTTGCGAATAAGCGACTACAAGACCAGATATACGTGCCACGTTTGGATCGATACTACGTCATACGCGCGTTTGTAGTCACAGTAAATGGCGGATGATAAAGTAAGATATGTTTGGGGAGACAAAGAAACACGATTCTTTTTATAATTAATTAAAGAAAAAAACATTAATGCAATTTTATATGGCTTTATTAACATCAGCTCTCAATGTAACGACACACTTCACTTACATGCGGGAGGGAAGCCAACAAGACAAGCTACTTCCGTTCAGTCCGTCAAAACCAACATTTCCACCTGGAACTCCCCATTGTCCCAAAGTTCCGTCACTACGTCATCTCGCGGCGCATATTCGCAAAAGAAGAGCGGACGGAAACGGGCATAAGTTGCATGTCCGTTTTGCGCATTTTCACAAAATTCGCATACAAATTTCAAAACATTTGGATGGAAACCTGACTATTGTTTCGTTAACTATTGCCATTTTCTTTTAGACGTCTTTTAGGAAGTACAGTACACCATTGGTTTCGTTCTTCTCCAGGACATCCCAAATGATTGTACTGGCCATTGCCAATTGTTATAAACAACCTTTAAGTTATTTTTAACAAAACAGCCAAAGCTCAGAAGACATGCAGGATAATCAACAATCACAGACACACCAACTGTGCCATGGTGGGCAATTGGTAGTGACATAATAGCTTACCATTTCAGATTTCAGACTGAAAAAATGTACTTGTTCCCAAATTGTTTCACTTGGAGTCTCCAAAATGCAGATTTCATTGCAGAGGATGCACATCGACTACATTTTCAAGAACTAAAAATTAGCAACCTACTAATGGTTTAATAAGCAAAGTGCGCATCTCGACTGCACGGTGCATTATGCGTAGCGGTGTGGTGCATTGTGGGTAGGCTAAACTACCATACGGTCATTGAAAATGAATTGGATCCAATGGAATGAGCTGATTTCTAACATTTCAACCGCTGGAAAGTTGCTGTTTTTTATTTAATGTGTTTTAAACATGCATAGCATGTGGTTTACTGGCTTCAGAGGTTGACTTGCAAATTTTAAGGTGTACAGTTACACAAAGACTGTCACCACTCTAATCTCCGCCATTCAAATGACGGTTAGTTGGTAGCCTCGCTTTTTTTCCCCCACGCATACGCAAATGTAATGTGCACTTCACTTATAGTAATTATTGTTTTGTACGTTGTGAATGGGATTTTAGCATGTCTCTCAGATAAAAAAATTTAAAGTCGTGTTTGAACATTTGAATGTCTGTGTTCTTTAGACGGTAAACTTGAGGGTCAATAAACATCTGTTTGTTTTGCTCTCAGTATTGCCTCAGTTACTTCGAGACTAATAACAAACAATCAATTTCACCTTAATTGCCTTAACCCCTAACGATCATTCAACTGATTATTTTTTTCAAATCCCTATACAGTATTCTAAACGTATAAATAACCAGTTTATGACTTGAAACATCTATGTCAAGCTCGTCCATCATTCACTGAAGCCAAATAAAATGTATTCTGCCAACATAATTGTAAGAATAGATTTTGCACATTTTATTTTAAACATTTTTGAATCGCAGTACTCTTTTACTGTTGTTAACAAAATCAAAGACACATTTGAAAGAAGACTTCAAACCTGTTGGCATGCTGTGACTGGCATGCTCTTTGAACATTAACATGGAATTGCAATAAATATAAATATACCGTATATTGCATCCACATTAATTGGATATGTAGATAGTGTCTATGCTCTGTATTTTGCTTAATGAGGAGCACCCACTGTGACAGGAACAACTGCTGTGAACATATTCCCAGAAATTCACTTACAACCACTGTCATGTTCCACCATGATTTGACAATGTCAGCCAATTACAGAGAGATAGTGGCGTTCTAGGACAGACATACTGACACTGGCACAGAAAGGAGGAGAATGCAAGAGAAGAAAAAGAACAAAGGAAAAATATTAAGTGGAACAGTTTAAAATTGTGGATGAATACAAACTGCAAGTACATAGTCAGAAAATACATTTAACCATAAATATAAATTTGAAAGTTCACTTGAAACAAGCAAATTTATATTTTCAAACAATTCGAGAAAGAAGGAGCCATTACGTATTTTTTCAGTTGTAGTCCTTAATCACAAAATAGTCTCAAATGTCTAAACCCAGAGTAATCTTTCATTGTCTGTCTGTGTTTTCATAGACATAGTGTGCTGGCTAGCTATTTAGCTAGTTGTCAGTGACGGGACTTTGTCAAGATGGGTTAGCTAAGTGTTATGAACAGTTAAAACTCTTTCAATGCCAGACATTTTCGGAAAAGGCAACCTCTAGAGCGCCAGACGATGAAAGATTTCCCATTGTATGACCAATGTAACAATTAGAAATGAGAAAGGACACATGCCTTTAGCCTTTACAACATCTTGGACATTTTATGCATAATAAAGGATATACAAGTAGAAAGAACATCATCCGGTTGCAAATTTTTGCAATCCCATCACTGAAAAAAGAGAATTCCTTTCTTTTATCTTGTGACTCTCCAAAAAAAACCTTACCTCAGAACTTATCTTTGTGTCTTCTTTGAGACGGAGCAATTAACTATGAAATGTTATGTGCTTGCCATTCTAAAATGTTAACACTATGAATTACTGTGACTGTGTTTCATGTGTATGGCCATTTCCTCCTTTGGCATTATCTACATTTTATTAGTGTATCTAAAGATTAACAGTTTTAAACTTTGGGTTACTTTCTGTTAATATCAGTCGTGGGTGTATTAATTTAACCTTGATATCAAAGCTTGATCATACGCTAAGTACAGTCTTAAGATATACTAGTAAGGATAGAAGGGTTGGTCAGACCATTTTTTAAATCCCTCGAGAAGGAAGTAAATTTCCATTCTCACGTATGTGAGACAAGGGAGGAGTCCTAACTCTGGTCTTCCAGAAAAAACAAGGGACTTCTTTGTTCTTGCGCTTCTTCCCTGAGCTCTCTTCCAAGCTTGACATAACTTGCATCCGACCATCTTTCTGCTTTTTTTCCTTTTTTTGGTGGGAAGCCTGAAGAACATCACTTCTCTCCACATTTAATTTTTTTTGTTTGTCAAAACTTTGTGTCTTGCTTTACTTTCTTTTTTCCTTTTTTTCCTTGGTTGCGTGACCCAACATGCTCCCTAACCACCCACCCATCGCCAACGAGCGACTGGCTCAAGCGTGAACAACTCTTTTCTGCCAGGCTGAAGGCCGACCCAGGTTTGGCCTCCCAGGTGTGCTCCAAGACCAGACAAAGCGCAACTCCAAAGCCAGCAGAGAAGGCTCCGGGAGAATCGCAAACAGGGCGACGGCAAAATCAGCATAATAAATCAGATCAAACCTCCCAACGTCTCTGACCAAATAACCTTTAAGTTTCAGCAAATGCAGAAATTAAAATGATGCTTCAAATTGAGTTGATGAGTCTTCAGATTAAATAATACCAGGCCCCTGTTTGCCTGGCTAGAAAAATTCCATCTTGTCAAGATTGTTCTTTTTCAGCTAATTTTTCTGCTAAAAACAAACCAGGAAGTATCACGACTGGCCCTCCATATTTGTTTACTCTAAAGTCACGTTTAATCTCAAGAGGTTTTACGAGATTTCCTGTCTAAAGGGAAACATTCATGAAGGAAATCGGTTTGTGGGTGATGTGTTGATTGTGCCGTGTGGCTGCACACCACACATGGTACGTTCAAAACTGTTACTTCCGTGATTTTTTCTCATCACGTGAGGGGTCTCTCAGAGTTGGGAAGTCGGCTGACAATTTAAAAATGTTGCCATATAAGAACCAGGCTTAAGATGGAAAATGAACTCAAACTATTAAAATGTAGCATCCTTCACTTTATTGACTTAATTCCCAAGGTTTCTCATCTGAACAGAAGTATAGTGAAGACAGCAGTCATCTGCTACTCTAGGTGGAGTGTGTTTTCCTCCAGGTTAAGTGGAGGTGAAAACAGTTCAGTGTAGCAGAAGCCTTTCAACTGTTTTAGGTGTGAGAGGCAGTGGGTTGTCTGTGGTTAGACAGAGTGGATAATGAGGGTGAAAAGGTCAACGGAGATTTGTGGCAGTGAGTCTAGATTGTGCTGGTGGCATTTAAACTCTCTCACTCTCTTGCTCGCTAACACACACACAGACACATACACAGACACACAGACACATACACAGACACACACACACACACACGGTTGAAACATGGAAAGTGCCATGGGTCAAGAACTGTGTGAAGGAATAGAAACACAGAAATGGAAACCCTAACCAAAGGAGGTGAATAAAGAAGAACAAATATACAATAAATAAAAACAAGCACTTAGTGACCAGCTCCAGTGAGAAACAAAAGAGCTGCATGTGATGATAACATTCAGCCATGTTCACAAACTGCCTTTTCAGAGAAAATGTATATACTCACATGTATTTACTCACTTGTTTATTTATCTATTTACTTAATTTGTATCCTCAGTAATGCACTCATTTATCTATTTTTAAATTCTCATTCTTATTGGAGATAATCCAATCTATTACATTAAAATGTGTATATTTTCCGGAAGCGCAATTTAAACAATGTGGCTGTGGTCCCATTCAACTGACCAGGGGGCACTAAAAACAGAGAATTCGGGCTGCCAACGCCGAGGCTAACATCCACCCGGGGGTAATCTCAGGCACCTGAGTTTTGGAGGTACTTGCTCCTGTCCCCCGTAACCTTGGCAGGTTGAGAGAGGTCGTTGCTGGCGACAACCCGGATGTGTTTGGGCCGTTGGTAGGCAGCGGTGGTGTGCTACTCTGCCTCTTTCAGAACTTCAATATGGCCCTCTTCGTCCAAGTGATGGATGGAACTGGGTTTCGGGTTCATCACCTGGCCATCATAGGCGTCATTTCCGCCCTCCGCATGGATAGAGGACAGGAGGTTGCAGCACGCCATCAGATAATTGCAGAGGCTCTAGCTTTAAATTTCCTTCTGCAGAACTGCTTACATCAGGCATCTGTCCGACAGGAGCTTAGAGGTGTTCTCGATAATGTCACCAGGTTGAGGGAGAGCTCCTGGTTCCTCTACGTCGGAGGTGGGCAATCTCGGTCCTCGAGGGCCGGAGTCCAGCAGGTTTTGGAGGTTTCTCACTTCCAATACAAGCTGATTCCAATCAACAGGGTCGTTATCAGGCTTATGCGGAGCTTGCTGATGAGCTGATCATATATCAGCTGTGTTGGAGAAGGGCAACATGCAAAACCTGCAGGATTCCGGCCCTCAATGCCCACCTCTGCTCTACGTGCTTAATCGCCTGCCTGCTGACAACGGGGTTGTCTCTAATCGATTCAACCGGAACAATGGCACCTGGGTGGACCAGCTCCAGTTCATTAGTATGATCGTGCAACACCCCGAGTTTCGTATGCGGGACCGGTGCATGTATGGAGTCTTCATCCTTCTCATCTCGTCAACTCGCGGGAATCTGAATCGGCAGAAAGCGGATCGTATCATGAACAAGCTACGTCCACTTACCCAAATGTTCCCTCTCGAGGATGTCCAATTCACCTATCAAAATTTTGGACAGTATATCGATGACGAGAACGCCCACGTTGTCATGCAGTGCTGGCGAAGACATGTTCCCCAAGAACAAAATTAGATTGCGGGTGCTGCTTGCCCAGTCTGCGGGGTCTGGCATCTCAGCTCCTTACATTGTGGCCCGAGCACTACATGAACATCCTCATTTCCCCTGGATCCTCATAGGTCGTCTATACCCCACTCCTTGGGCTAACGTCCGATTGGCTTTACGTGCGATTGAGGGTCGGATCAACTACGGGCGGCAGGATTTAGGTGCTGTCAGGACCAAGCAGTTCAGACAAATTTCGCACATATATTCCTGGTTCGGGCTGGGGATGAGACCTTGGTGAATTACAAGGGGGTCATGAGAGATGTTTAGACAGAGCGGACAATAGATGAGTTGCTTGATGAATAAATCAATACACTTGGAAGGGAAGATGAGAACTTGCTCGGGCTGATCACTGATGAGGAGATCCGTGATCATCAGCATATGATTGAGTTGTCCTACCTGCACCCCAGTGTTGGTCTGGACCTCACGAGGATGGAAGGTCATTCTTGTCCGCAGGTACGAAATTGCAGAGCGGACGGTCCTGATGACACTGATGGACCTGATGGCGCAGGGGGGGTGGTCGAGATGATCATGATGATCACGGTGCCAGTGGGGGTAGACAGCAGGTCCGACCTCGAGAGGGCGATAAGCCCACAGTGGAGCCGGGTAAGGGGAGTGCGGAGGATTGGGAAGATGCCGGTGGCATTACCGGCGGGTCAGTTGGGGGTGTTACGCAGGGGGCGGAAGAGGGAGTCAGTGAAGATGAGTCAGGGGAGGGGACGAGCCTCTGGGTACTCCCAAAGGCAGAGATGTGCGGTAGTAAATCCGGGGCAAGGACACGAGCTTCTCTCCCATCTCGCTGGCTTTCATCAAAGAAATAGGGGGTAGCCCAAAGTTTTCGGTGACTAAGGATCAACAACACTGGAGAAATTCCAAACAATCTACTACCTCTATTGTCTTTTTAAAAAATTATTTTAAAAAAACTGTGCGAAGGAACAGAAACACAGAAATGGAAACCCTAGCCAGAGGAGGTGAATAAAGAACAAATATAAAAGATAAAAACAAGCACTTAGTGACAAGCTCCAGTGAGAAAAATAGAATTTGATACGATTTGAAAATTAGATGTTTTTTATTTGAAGTACCGCATCTGTTATCTTGTAGAATAATTTGTCGCTCTCAAAGTTAAGCAGCTACTGTACACTATATAAAAGATAAATATGTATAAATAAATATATGTGATTAAAGTTGAAGTAAGGTAATCAATGAAACAAACCGTGAACAGCTTTACTTGTGAGTGTCATGATGATTTTTCATACTACAACTTCATTAAATTGGTCATGCTTCTTTAATCAGAAATATAATTTGTATGCTATCAACATTAAGATTTTGAGATTGTTTCTAATTAAGACAAAATAAATTAATGAATCACCATTGTTCAGGCTAAATTAAGTTAGATAAATAATGGTAAATAATGGTATTATGTAAATATATCCACAAATAAATAAATACATATATATATATATATATATATATATATATTTATTTATTTATTTATTTGTGGATATATTTACATAATACCATTATTTATGGAATATATATATATTTGGCAGGCTTCCTTGCAGAAGGTCTCAAGTACTTCCCAGACTTCAAGTTCAGGGACTTGAATCGGAGCAAGAGGATATGGTGGACTTTTTGCGATTGGGTCCATGTCCACCCAACAGACCAGCAGTCATCCCGGCTTTCAGTCGTGGCCAACCGTACCCTCCAGGTTCTCATTGAGTTTGATAGGCGTCGGACAGGATTCCACCCCATGAACTCCTGTTAGACACACTGGCATTCGTGTCATGCATGGCCATGATCATGAATGGGGACGTTCATTGATTTCGCCAAGCTGAAGGATGTGCTGCAGGCCATATCGTTGGGTGGCAAGGACCAACACTGCCTTCAGAAGCTTGCCATCTTGGGCAAGTTTACCCTGAAAAAGGTAAAAAATGTCATGATCTGGAAACTGCACCCTGACATTCCATACCGGCTCCAGGAAAACCCTGCTCTCAGACATTCTCCTGTCAACAATCAGCTTTGAGCAGCCACTGGAGGACATTCAGGCCACCGAAGCCCAGGATGACATCAGGCCACAAGCTGAGTTGCAGGCTTGGTGGGGCAGGTGGGGGTGTTGTGCCTGCCCCGCTCCGGTGAGCCTCCTGGCACCTCGGGCGGGCCCCAGCATTCGGGGGGCAAGCCCTATCGCCCCGCCGGGCTGGTCCCATATGCCCGCCGGGGTCCCAGTGGGGGTGTGGTGGGCGGGTGCACCTCTTAACCCACTGCACTAGTTTTGCACAATAGACTTTGTTAATAGACACATAGGGCACATAACACACACTTTGGGGGCGTGGGGTAGGATGGAGACACCGTCTTTGCCCTACAACTCCCCTCCAATTTTAATTTACCCCACAACTTTGAGGGGGGGGGGGGGGGTTCATCGGTTGGGGCAGACCGCAGTATTAAGCAGTGCTGCGGTCCCCCATCTGTGCCCTCGCCATGCCCCCCCCCCCTATTTTTTTTTAAATGCACCACATACACTCACTGACACATCTGGGAGGCAGGTGGAATCGGAGCAGGGGGATATCTGTGTCTGGAGGTTTGGTTTGGAGGTTTATATATATATATATATATATATATATATATATATATATATATATATATATATATATATATATATATATATATATATATATATTGGGAACAAAGGTTCCGAAGGGATTAAATGTAGAACGGCAATTAAGGATGGGGATTTTAATTGTTAATTTCTAACCCTAGCCCCAAAGTCATGTGTTTAGGCAACACACTTCACACGCATTGCCTCCAGTGCTACTCACACTGGTGTATGAATGTTGCAAATGTTTGGTGGTGGTCGGAGGAGCGTAGACGCACACTGGCAGCCACGCTTCTTTCAGCCTGCCCCAGGGCAACTGTGGCTACTAAATTAGTTTACCGCCAACACAGTGTGAATGTGTGAGCGCACGAATAATGCAACCCCTGTGAAGCGTCTTTGAGTGTCTACAAAAGCACTATATAAATCTGATGCATTGTTTAAAAAAAATACCCGGGAGAAACCCTAACCCTTTTTATTGATTTTTGAGAAGGGTATGAACAATTTTGGATGTGCCACTTTTTGTTCAAATGTATATAAATGCTGAGAAAAAAAATATCCACAGTGATGTACAACAGCCTATTATTTTCTATCAACGGGATTGTTACCAGGCTTATGCAGAGCTTGCTGATGAGCTGATCATATATCAGCTATGCTAGAGAAGGGAAACATCCAAAACCTGCAGGACTCCGGCCCTCGAGGGCCATGTGTGCCCACCCCTGCTATAGGAGGTAGTGAAAGAGCGTCTATGGCACATGAACAACACTTAAGTAGAAAAAAAAATCCCATTAACTATGAACATTAAGAGTTTGGGGTGAATAGTCTACATACATTTAACAAAATAAATGAAAACAAATAATCGGGAAGGAAGAAAACAGGGATTTGCACGTTCACCATGTTTTTTCTGCACGGACCTAGCTAACAAATTGTCATAAGTGTGCGGTGCAGAAAATGCAGGCAATGCGGATGCCGGAGCGTGGTTGCTGAAATTACATAATTTCACCGCATGGACGTGGAGCCGTGCAGACCTTGAAGGCACGTCAAACATAAACCAAGTTTCAGTCGCTATTTGCAACAGATACAGGGAAGTTAACTCATTAACCAATGTCTTTGTTGAAGAATTATGGAGCCCGGCAAACTTACCGAGCTCCTTTTTAATTATTGTGCATTGATTAATTGATTTTAGCGACACCCCTACTTATAGGTATGCAATTTCTCCTCTGGCTCTTGCAGCTCTCAGTTCAGGCATCAATTCTTTCCATTTTCTTTTAACAGCATCAGTATAGTCCATATTTATGGAAATTCTTGTTCCCTAAAGAGTCTTAGGGTTTTGTCTTTCTTCACCACCACTGGCCTCTGTCTCCCTGGCCGGTCCCCTGCACATTTCGCTGTTTGGTGAGCCCTTTCTATATCGCTTGTGATTTTCTTGAATCGTTTTCATGACCTTTTCCTCCTTCTCACTCCAAGACTCTCTTTTGGAATCCTATCAAACACCTTGTTCCTCCTGCAGATAAAGTGCTATATAAGTGTGCTCCACTCTACTCCACACCTGGACTGTCCTTACAAGTTAGCAGTGTCACATACTTAAAAAAATATCCGTCTGCATTGATTTGCTATATTCCGCATGTTTAACTATATCCGTTTTGAAGTTATAAACATCTTTTTGTGTGTATTGTAAACTTGATTTTACCTCCTGTATTTCTGAAAGTCCCCAATTTTTGATACAAAGCATTTGAAATGTTCCTGTTGTTGATGTAGTAGTGCTATGAACATGTATTTTGGTTGTTGCATTAGTTCATTCATCTGAGTCACCTAGACATATAGTCGTCTAGCCGCTGGCCTGCCTTTTGTAGCATCTTGAGACTCGTGGCTCTATTTTCACACAGGCGCGTGTGCCCTCGGCCTAAAAAGTGCTGCACATTCATTTTAGTGCCAGGGCAAGTCCATAGTTTACTCTGTTTCGGAATTTGGCAGACCGTGTGGCGGCAAAATATTGGTGAGATTGATATTTACAGAGGCTGAAGCGGACATGTGGAGAGGAATTTTAGTGACGATTGATAATGGTTTTCGGACATTAGCTGACATTAAGCTTTTACCCCAGTCAGTAGTAAAAGTCCACTGCGCAAGCCTTGTTGGGACGGGGGTGAAGTCCATAATCCTGGTACTAAGACAGTGATCCTCACAGAAGGAGATGTCCCATAGGTGAGCCCAAGGAGCAGCATGAACGTTAGCACACACAATCAAAAGCCAGAAATAAGCCATTGCTTTGGAGGTGGACCGCCATCGATCCTGGTTAAAGAAAGCCATTTCATTTCAAACTCCAACCTATCTATCTTCTCTTCTTTTTCAAAGTCAGAATCATTGAAATGATCCCTGCAAATTTCACACTCGCTCTCATTTTGTTTTGCTTAATTCTTCAACTTGAAAACAACACCCAGCAAGCAAGTTAAGTTACAATAGGGTGGTGTTCACAGTGATGTTGACGTCCTCAGGCTTACACATTTTCAACCTAGAAGTCTGTGTTTCAAAATGTGCTAAAAAAACACCACAAAACAAGCCTAAAATCACTACCCACACCACACTACAGAGGGCCTTTAAAGCTAAGCTTTTGCAATCAAAATCAAGTACTTTATAGTCTGTAGGGAAATTAGATGATGAAACCAATGGAAACATGAAAACACACTCCTGATCAAAGTTAGTTTTCAAGTAAGAATATGCTGTCGGTCATGTTTTTGTGCATCAGATAGTTTTGCATATTTATCACATGTATATTTTACATATCATCAAAGTACTTTTATTGTCTCACAAACCCAGGTACACAAGATTCTGATTTTATTTATTAAGGAGAAAAAAATCAATGTGAAAAAGTAATTGCCCTAGTAAACCTAATAACTTGTTGTGCCACCCTTGGCAGCAATAACTTGCGATGATGAGTCTTGAAGCCTGAACTTTGCGAATGACTGGGGGGGTTTCATGCTAGGTCACCTAACAACTGTGTTTTCTTCAAACTTCTTCAACATGGCATAGGTTTCACTCAAAGACAAAAAAAATTAAGAGTAACAACTAAAAACCTACTTGCACATGTAAACGTGTAGCCTGTAGCATACAAGGCATGTTAGTTCTAAACGTTATTTCAGTGGGAATGTTTCAAGGCTGTGGGAATCAAATCCACTCCCAAGTGGAGGAGTTCAAGTATCTTGGGGTCTTGTTCACGAGTGAGGGTAGGTTAGAGCGGGAGATCGACAGACGGATCGGTGCAGCGTCTGCAGTGATGCGGACGCTGTATCGGTCCGTTGTGGTGAAGAAGGAGCTGAGCCGAAAGGCAAAGCTCTCGATTTACCGGTCGATCTACGTTCCTGTCCTCACCTATGGTCACGAGCTGTGGGTCATGACCGAAAGAACGAGATCCCGGATACAAGCGGCCGAAATGAGTTTCCTCCGCAGGGTAGCCGGGCTCTCCCTTAGAGATAGGGTGAGAAGCTCGGTCATTCGGGAGGGACTCAGCGTCGAGCCGCTACTCCTCCACGTTGAGAGGAACCAGTTGAGGTGGCTGGGGCATCTGGTTCGGATGCCTCCTGGGCGCCTCCCTGGGGAGGTGTTCCGGGCATGTCCTACCGGCAGGAGGCCTCGGGGACGACCCAGGACACGCTGGAGAGACTACGTCTCACGGCTGGCTTGGGAACGCCTTGGGATCCCATCGGAGGAGCTGGCTGAAGTGGCTGAGGAGAGGGAAGTCTGGGCTTCCCTGCTAAAGCTGCTGCCCCCGCGACCCGACCCCGGATAAGCGGAATTGAAGACGGAACGGAACGGAACGGGAATCAAATTGTGGTTAATGGTTAGTCAGAGAAAAAACTTCACATATACATACATTCAATCTTACAGCCCAATCATTCTGGTACCTACAGTGGACAGGAGGTGTTGGCCCATAAGCAGAAATGACGGAGCACCCGGAGTACATCTTCCCCACTTTTTCATTCAGAAAGATTAACATATAGATTTAAAACAAATATAAAAGTGAAACTCTCTGTATTTTAAATGGAGACAAATGATTGATGTGAACGAAAAAATTGAGCTGCCGTAATTTGATGTCAGGCCGATCACATCTGATACCGGTTGCGCAAGGCCATGTAAACACCCGCAATAACCCAAATATGCTCATATTCCTTTTTTTTTAAACTCAAGTAAGACCCCTGGGGTACTCCTTTTCAAGCCTGAATATTTGGTCATATAAATGCGTATCAGAATATTCCCATTGAGCGGAACATTTCTTTGTATTCTGCATATGTTCATACAAGAAACTTGTATGTGGCGTAGCGTACCACCACCACCACTATTTTATTTGTGTGGTGAAAGACATTAATTTATTTTATTGACAGGGAGAATTATCAAGATGGTGACATGGAAGGTAGCCAGAAAGTTATTTGAAGCCAAATCTATATGTATGTTGGATACCACACACACACACACACACATACACGCACACACAGTGTGATGAAATAAACAATGGACAATATAATCCTTGCGGTCTGTGGGCACCGATAGCTATACTATGGAGCCCCTAAAGTGACATGGTAGGTGAAAAAAAAATTGCGTTCCCTCGCAAATAAAGCGAGAGAATGCAACGTTTTTTGCGAGTGGATGCGTTTTTATTCATTTATTTATTTGTACGTGTTTATGTACTTCCGGGTCAGTTTGGATACTGTAGTCACGAATGCGCGGGTGAGAGGCGGTGGCACCATAGCATAGATATCTAAGTACCTTTTCAAAATCAAATTCAATCAAGCTTTTCCATTGCTGTAGACGCTCCATCCTTGTCGCTTTTGGTCACACCGAAGTTGATCCGAAAGTATATCAACTCGTTTAAAAAAAAAATGCGTCCACAATTTTTTGTGAGGGAATGCAAATGATTATTTTTCCCCTACCATGTCACCTTAGAGACTCCGTACTATACAACACAGCTTCAAATACCGGCCAGGACCCAAGCTAAAAAAAGAAGCATTCTAAGAGAACGGAGAGCAAGGAAGTGTATTGACTTGCTTACAACTATTGAACTGTGGACCAAGATAGTTTTTAGCATTAACCAAACTTTTAGCACAACCGCCTGCCACCTAACAAGCAATGTTAAAAAAAAATATTCTTTTTTTCCCCTGTCAGAGGAGCAGGAATTCAACACCCTACTGTGGTCTTTTGCTTTACAAGAGGACCTCCTGCACATGTCAAACACATGTCAAAGGGGAAAGGGTCTTTGTGCCTCAAACCGTAAGT
This sequence comes from Leptonotus elevatus, assembly GCF_054856555.1. NCBI lineage: Eukaryota > Metazoa > Chordata > Actinopteri > Syngnathiformes > Syngnathidae > Leptonotus > Leptonotus elevatus. The sequence continues at coordinate 18,441,550 of NC_141252.1, forward strand.
GCGCCATAAAATCAAAGAGCACAAATTTCAAATTCGATTTTCTCATTTAATGTATACTATTTATCCTAGAAATGTTCGTTATAATATTATAATATTTCAAACTTTGTCTTATTCAAGGTGACACAGCTGAGCGGAGGTTCTCTATTGACCCGCCGCCACTGTTCGGGGCTGACAGCGTAGGGACGTATAGCGCGGCGGACATGCCCCGCCAGAACACGTCACCTGTCTACCCCCGACCCTCTCCAACACGGCTTCATGATGGGAGCACGGCTGGCTTGGCCACAGTCGAACAGGGCGGGCGACATGGCTAGGGAAACTCAGTGCTTGCCAGATGGCCTGCTGCCACAGCTCACGGGGCTGAGCGGAGTTCATCTATTTTGCGGAACATAATTTGCAGTCGGCTAAAAGTGTGTTCAACCGTACTTAGAGCTTACCATAAAGTATCACCACACCGCTGATATGGCTCTTACCCGAAGATATATTTCAAGCTGGTGAAGTGGTATTGGTGTCATATGGGAACATAAGAGTAACACAACATATTGTATGCTGTAAACAAACTGATATAAACTGGATGACTGGCATGTGTCAACTACTGTTTACCAAGAGACAGAGCTGTCAACTAAAAGATTATTTGCTTTGCAAATGAACAACAAAGATTTCCACACAGAGTAAAGAGTAAAATTGGACATTTTTAGTGATGGAGCTGACAGTTTTACAGTATTCTTTCATATTTTCCATTACAAATGCTGCAAGGAGACAAGGTCCAATAGCTTACTGTGGTTATCATGGCAAACAAAAAAGAAGTTCACTTTCTGAACTTTTTAATCAGTCTTGGATTGAAACGGATGACTTGACATAATAAATCAGCCTTGCCTGATGGCGTTAACATGAGCTACTGCATAATCGCGAACTCTGCCTGCCCTCACCTGCTCTACGCTAATCTGGCATCTGCCTCCAGATTCCTGCTAAAACGGCTTTAGACTTCAATTCTCAAGGTCAAATTCAAGTCAGCTTTCAAGCATACAGATTGTAAATAGATTGCAGTCGTACATTTCTCAATTAGTCTATTAAATCCTCTTTTTACGTAATCTGCTGCATGCATTGTCGTATTGATTTAGTGCCATATATTTAATAATTTATTTGTAAGTCATTATTTTACACGTCTGGCTTGCCACCGCAGAAACGTGAGGTCTCGATGAAATCTGAGGTTAGGTGGGAAGGGAGAGCTGTAAATTTGATTGAAATCCATTAAAAGAATGGAGTATACTTGAAATCTGAGATTAATTTGTAGTGGATGTCGTCACCGGTGAGATGAGGGTGCCACTGTTGTTCCACGCTACACTTTGAAGGAGGATGGATATTTATTCTGTATGAAATCCAATCAAAGTATTTAATTACCATCAGTACAAAAAGGGGGTGTGCCTGACATTCTCCAGTTAAGTGTGACCCTGCAACCTTTCCTTGCATTACAGAATGTTTGACAATCGACATAGATCATATAAAGACACATGATTCTAGATCAGACTCACGGCGCAATTTACAATGACTGTACCTCGAAGTTTGAAAATAATTCGTTCCTGCGAAGTGTTCAAAGTCCGAATTGTTCAACCTCCGAAACATTTTTCCCCATAGGATATAATGTAAATGCAATTAATCTGTTCCCAAAACTCCCAAAACTGAAAATTCCTATTTTAATTTCTATTAATGTTTTTTTTACATTTACAGTACCGTACAGAATTTAAACAATAAAAATACCTTACCTTACCTGTTGTGGTGTGATGGCTTCAGTGGATGATAAATGCTATGTTGATGCTAGCTTTAGTTCAGTGCTGAGTTTGTGTATTTTACATTAAGCATATTGTTAGACTACTAAGCGGTCCTTGCGTGCGTTGCTTAATGTCAAGTGCGTTGTTGAACAGCTAAGGGGGGGTCCTCGTGCCAGTATTTACAGAAGTAGTGACAGTAGTTACAACGGCACAATAACTTCCTTCCTTATTGCTATTACTGTGGTTTCGTAGCACTATGTTTTTCTTTGCTGCCACTGGCACTGTTGTCTTTCTTTGGGCCCATGGCGAAGGAAATTGTCGTGGAAAAATCTAAATGCACTCGCGAGTATGGAGCATCTCCGGGATTATTCATGATCTGACTGGAAATGAGCAGTGCATCGTCTCAACTACCGCAACGTGAGCATTCGGCTCCGCTCGGCTACCTGTTTTCAAGGTATGTTCGGTTTAGCTTGCTTTGCTTGGATGTTCAAACTCCGAAAAAGAGTTCAAACTCCGAAAAAGAGTTCAAACTCCGAAAAAGAGTTCAAACTCCGGGGCATTTTTTACTCCGATTTTTGGTTTGAAGTCCAAATTGTACGAGTTCAGAAACTCCGAGGTTCCACTGTAGTTGTTCTTGAGAGGTGCTTTCAAACTCCAAGCCCCCATCAGCTGGTGCCAAATTATTTTTGACCAATTAATATGAAGTCAATATTTGATTGTCGGCATGATGTAGTAAGAACACATTACTGCCTTTGGGCAGTCGAGGCAGCCACCAAGCTGTCACCAGCTTTCAGAGCATTGAAGTGGCTGAAAAAACGTGCTAAATGATGTTTCACATTCATAGTGGCACTACTAAACTTACAACAGCCTCTGGAGTGCGCAAATTGAAAGGTCCTTAAGCCCTTGGGAGAATGCCGCCAGATTTGACAGGAAATGCCCACATTTTAAGGTTGCACCACGCAAAGTGTGTGTCAGGCTGCATCAATGGCAAACTGTTGAGGAGGAAATGTGCCCAGCCAGTAAAATGCGCAGCTGCAGAACTTTTCTGACTTAAACACACATGAGAATATGCAGGGTTCACAAAACCTTTTGAAACTGAGAACTACTTCTTAGGTACTGCTTAATGTGAAGGGCTACCACACACATCTCAGATAATCTATTTTCTCAAACTACCTTTAATTATTAAGAATTAATTAATGGTTTCTCGCCATAATTATCAACAGTGACTTAACAAGGCTGGAAATACTGAAATATCAATATGAAACATTGTATTTCTATAAATCTATTTCTATAATTTTCAAATGATCATTTCAACAGCATTTATTGGAAATCATAATGTCCCATCACTCGTGAGCTATTTGAAGAACAGGTCCATAGGCTATTTACTCATGTGGTCCTTGAGGGCGAACTGTGGCCCATGTCACTGGCCCTTGAAATGGCGAAAACCTTTTTTGAAAAAAATTGTGAAATAAACTTTTCTTTTTTTTTTATCTATACTATTGGTCAGTCCGCACTTGTGTGTTATTTTTCCGCAGCGTCATGCCTGAATTCCGCTCTGTAACTTAATACTGTTTGCTGAATTTTTATTGATATATGACGTCGGGCTGTATTGATTACTCAAGAGAATGCGACTGACTATCAGGGTGGACTGTACAGAGATTGCTTGTCCCAAAGTTGTGTGTTAACAGCACTACTTTGTTATTGTATTTTATGGATGAACATAAATAAAAAATAATGATGCTGGGAAATTGTAAGATGTCAGTTTTTTTACTTATACAATGGCTTCCTCATAATCCATCATTTTACAGTTAGAGGGCATTCCGGCAATTAATCTGTCAAATGTTGCCGTATTTTCAAAATCTTGATTGCATTTAAGATTTACTCCTGTTATCCTTTCAACAACTCATATTTCCTCTGCTGTCTCAGCCAGGGCAGTGCAGAAAGGTGGGGCAGCCCCCCCTCAACCACACCTGTATGCGCTCAATCAATCAGCAATCAGCCAGCATTTAAAGCTGGTTTCCTACTCTTATTTTGCCTTTTGTAAGAGTCTTTCTCTGAAAAGGTGATTTTGGTTTGTTGTGCTCAAATAAACTGTTATTCAGAATTCTGCATTTGGGTCCTTGCCCCGTTGATCACACCACAACAGGAAGAAATGAGCATTTGCCAGTTGGACTCAACTTTGTAGAGCTGGTGCAGCAAAACATGAAGATTAATAGATTGAGAGACTGTGTGACAAAAATGAATCGGGTCTCCAGATCAGTACTACTGAATGCTAATGGGAATAAGTGGCTGCTTGGATTATTAATCAGAATCTTGTTGATGTCAATGAATACCATTTTGAGCTCATAAGAATTCATTTATTTTGGATTCACTTAAGCATGATGAAATACCATATTAACACCTTACAGCTACGATGAGTTGGAGAACAAAGTTTGAGTCAAATTAGGATTTTCACAGGTTGAAAGAGGCCAACTTCACTTTAAACATGGCTAAATGTAAATTTGACAATGCCACAGTCACCTACCTAGGAAAGCAAGTGGGTCAGGGTCAAGTACGTCCTAATGATGCCAAAATTCAAGCCATCCTGGAGTACCAGACAACGTCAACCAGACGTGAGTGCCGCCGTTTCTTGGGTATGGCTGCTTATTACTGCGGTTTCTGTCACAACTTTGCTGATGTGGTTGCCCCCCTCACCAGTCTTGATCAGCATAAAAAAAACTTTTGCCTAGTCATCTGCATGCAAACCTGCTTTTGAGTCCTGTAATGCCTTTGTCTGCCGTACCCCTGTTCTTGGGGCCCCGTCCGTTCAAACTGGAAGTGGAAGCGCCAGCGGGGGCTGGTGCTGTACTACTACAGGAGGATCAACGAGGTGTTGGTCACCCAATTGGTTATTTGTGGTGGCTAATGCTATCTCCTGGCCATCAGTCTGAACTTGGTGTCGAAAATTAGGTTTTTTAGGGTTAATGTTTGTTTAGGGTTGTAGGATATTACGGCTACCGCCGTTTTTGATTAAGTGTGGGTCCCACGTCATGTGTGTTTGTCCGTTGTCCTTCGTGTTAGTGCATCAATTTAGTTTTTCGCAATAGTTTGACCAGTCATTTTTAGCCACTATTCATTTGTGTGATTTAGGACCTTTGCCATAGTTCAACAACTCAACCATTTAGCCATTTCTCATTCGGACGCTCTATCACAGAATTAGGGATCGTTAGCGCCATTTTGGAAGTATAGTGTTGTGTTGTGTTTCATGTCCACCCATTCAAGTGTGCCCACTTCTCAGCCACTCACCTCCTCCATGGCCTGCCCCCTGTCCAAAATAAGTTCCGTGATCCTGCAGGTAACAACAATTTATTAAATTGTAGTTGGACGTTTCTGTGGCTTCTGTGAAGCCCCACGATATGATCAAAGCACTTTCACGTCAGTTGTAGACCCTCAGAGCAATGTTTAAAGCAGGGCTGAACAATTAATTGCATTTGCAATTAAATCACGGTTTGACAAAACGCGATTACGTAATCGTGAGAAGCTGTGATTTAAATGCTCCTTGAAGGAGTGAAAGAGGGGAGAAACGTCACCGCTGTAACTAAAGCCTGGCGCCATAAGTGCATGTAATTTTGGTGAGGTTTTTTTTGTCTCATAAGACCTTGAGATGAGTGTCTAACATGTTTAATCAGTTTGATCTTGGTTTTAAAACAACACTTCACCGTTGCGAGTTATGACTTTTCGGCTGCTGTAGTGTCGCACGTTTTGCGGCAGCAGCTGATGCATTTGAATTGTCCTCTATTTTGAGGCTAAATAGGCGCTTAGTTTACCAAAACAAAAGTCTGTGTTGCATTTATGGCCCGTCCATACCATGGGAAACTACACAACCCGCGACCCACCCACAAGGATTGCTAGAGAGTGGTTCAAATCAAACCGTAAAATTTTATGTATTTATTGAAAAATGCAGTGTCTAAAAAGTGCAGTGATTACATGTCGTGTTTCATGCAACATGAAAATTTGGATATGTTGAAGTGGTAAATTGTAACTAACTGTAATTGCAGTAGAAAAATGCTGTGATATTAAGGCTTCGTTTGCCTTTATCTTATTTTAAGATTCTGTAATCTATAATAGATCTGATATTGTTTATTATAATTAACTTTTTGTTGGGTAAAAAATTCATTGAAAAGGACCTTGAAAAAATAATCGCATATGATATTGCAATCGTAATTTTTGGGGGAGAAAAAAATCGCAATCAGATTATCCACAATTGTTCAGCCCTAGTTTAAAGGTAACGTAAAAACATGCTAAAACTTTTTACATTTATTTACAATTATTTTGTAATGTATTAGGTGTTTTTTGTTTACTAACAGTGACAAGAAGCCTTAACGGACGACCCTTTCCCTCTATTAAATCAAAGTTCCACTATACTAGTGTCTTTGAGTGTGCAGGAGAGTGCTGCCTATAAATTGTTGTTGTTTCATATGTCCCCACCGATTAGTGTAATTAGGCTTGGGTGCTTAGTTGAGCAGGGCATGGTCCCAGAGACAAATGCTTTATTGTTTTGTTTTGTTTTGTTTTGTTTTGTTTTGTTTTACAACTTTGAATTCCAATTTATATATTTGGAATTTTCTTTAATCATTACAATTTGGCGGGTTTGTTAGCAAACTGTGTGGTGTCATCATTATGTGATTTTAATGTAATCAGTCTACAGGTTTGTTCAAAAAATAGTGGAATTAAGATGGAAACTAGATTGTTTATTATGGATGTGTTAAAGGATACAGAAGTGTTGTGGCTTGACTAAGAGGAATGTGCATGAAATTATGATTTGTGTTTAACAAGTTATTTTACTGAATACAATCAATATTTCCTCCCTCACTCGACAAGCAGTTTGTATTCTCATCATCTCTTCTATGCAGCTGTGGCAATTAATCCCATCTCCAATCAGACGGTATCTAATGGGAGAAAATCCCATTAGACTGGAAAGCCTCTGTTGACTAGACATGGTGAGGGAATATAAATAAATACACAAGCACACTACTATCTCCATTTTGTTTAGCTGAACATTTAATGACGGCACTCTAACAGTCCAAACAAATTGGGACTTTTGATTTCCGCATAGTTAATTAATTAATGTTGAATGGATTGATATAGTATATTGTATATATGTTATGTTATGTAGAGAGTTTCAGATAGATTAAGATGTAAAATGTATAGCTTATAATAAAATGTGGACAAAATTGAATATTTTTATTTCTCAAGAAAGACCTGACTTTGAATTTGATGTTTTTATAGATTGTTTTTTGTTTGTTTGTTTGTTTTGGGTATGCTGTTGTTTTTGTTGTTGTTGTGGTGGTGTTTTTGTTGTTTGGGTTTTTTGTTGTTTCTGTAAAAAAAAAAAAAATAAAATTTTAAACAAACTTTTTGGCAGTGAAAATTTTAATAAGTACAATTTCATTACCATTTCCATTTTCCTCTTTTAAGGCCACAAATGCTTAACTGTGTCATTAATAATTGTATGCTAGATCTACACGTAAACGCTGTATAGTAATTTTAGCATAGAGACATTCTTCCTGGCTGGTCAGAAATTGAAATTCACACATTGCAAACAGAGTTAAAATTTGAACCTGAAGCTATTTTCCGCCTCCGTGTGGCTGTGCAAATTAGTGGTTAGTGGATCCATCCAAATATCAATAATATTGATGTTGTTATTATCAATATTAGATGGATACTTGTGCGATAACATCAATACAGTAGTTTCAATTTTGTGCTTGTATGTACCTCTGCAATTTCGCCAAACAGGCAACAGCCAAATTAAAAACAAAATACGCACTCAGGCCAACATGTTTTTACACAAATGTAGATATCTAAATAACAGTCGTAAAAAAAATCAGACAGAAACTGATTTAAACAAAAAACAAGAAAAATAGTTCTGCTGTAATGTAATTTTGTGGAATTTATTGTGCAGGTCTGAAGTCAAAATGAAAACTCAGGACTGTTAGTGATGAGAATTTCGGCTCTTTTTACAGAACCTACTCTTGTGGCTTGTTTCACTTAAAAAAAAAAGTGTGAAAAATTAGTAATGTGCATTGTTACTGAAAATTTAATTATTAGGAACAAAAAAAAAAGATTTACAATTGAACATTTTACAAATTTAAACTTTCAGGTTTGCTCTACTATACACATTTTAAAGTAAAGCAACAGAATAAATAAACAGAAAAGGAGGGGAAATCAGCATACAGATACCGCTGTCTTTAATTAAGATTGGCATTGAGAAACAGCAGATACTAAGTTTTGATGAGCTGATTCGGTTTATTTGATCTGACATGATCTGCCCTGTTTTTGAGAAGATTCTTTCTGATTGGACTGATCTCACAAAACACAATCACTGTGTCATCACATGGGTAAGATGTGGGTAAACTGAAGCTTTGGTCTCCCACCAGCTCAGAGGATCTGCACTTTGCTGGGAAAGGAGCTCCTCAAGGTATGATTTCACTTCCGGCATTGAATCAGTTGAGGGATTCCTTCTGGCAGTGTCTACGCTTGCTGCAGCAGTCATTCTGTAAAGAGCTTCATCAGCTGCTTGGTTATCATTAAAGGCCAACTTTTTAAATCTTGGATCAAGAATGGTAGTTTCTGACTGAACCGTGTTGCATTCCAGTCTGTGGGACTTTTTGTCCATGGATGCGCAAAGAGCATTTACCAGGTCTTTCATTTTCTCTGCGGTTACTCTGGTGTGCTGCTCAACTGTCACCCTCTGCAGGCCCCCGCACAGAATTAACATTTTGGATGGTGTAACCTAGCTGAAAAGGGTAAACAATAGGTATTCTGCATTCTTTATTAAGCTGTGTGTATCATCTCTAATAATACCAACAACAATACTACTAAACTAACAATAAATAAAAAAAATAAGTGTAATATGATAAGATATGCACACTACACCTGTCTGTACAGATTTCCACAGTAGTTGGGTTTCCATCCACCCATTTTTATTCAAATTTACAAGAAATGCGAAAATAAAACTGAATCGAAACAAGACCGGATACACGTTTTGACCGGATATTATATCACACGTAAGTTTGTAGTCACAAAGCAATAGCGGACAATAATGTAAGGTATGTTTGGGGGGACGACGAAACAGAAATCTTTTTGGAATCGATTAAAGAAGCAAATATTAATGCAATTTTAGATGGAAAATAGCAAAGAAACGCTACGGTTAATCAAGAATTAAAAATGTCATTGCACAGCGCAGTCGCTTCCTGGTCTTCTTCTTCTTTGAAGTTACTGGTGGATCACATCTCTATGGTGCATCTCCCCTCTCAATATTCGCAAAAGAAGAACAGATGGAAACGGACTTAAGTCGCATGTCTGTTTTGCGCATTTTCAGTAAATTTGCTTAAGAAATTTGAAACATTTGGATGGAAACCTGACTAGTGACCTGCTGAAATGGCTCCAGAACAGTGCATGCATCTTGCATAGGTTGACTGGATTTTCAAAATGAAAAATTTGGGGCACTACAGTTTTGTTAATCAAAATCAAACATACAATAAATTCTCACCAGGAACTATTTATAACAAATTTAATTGCAAGTCAATCTGGTGGCTGGTGTTGTGTTATTATTACTCTAGCTAATGCTAATCAAAAATCAATCAAGAATCTTTATTATCATCATGCAAGCATATCGAAATTTTGTTCCAGCAGCTTTTGCCGCAATTTAAAAAGGCACATATTATAAAATACCAAACTACACTACATAAATAAATAATTAAAAAGTGCAGAATTTTTTTGCATATAAGCATGTGGAATATATTGAAGTTGGAATGAAGTGAATGAAATGAAAAATTTGTAAGTAAATGTGAAATGTAGAATCTCCCATTAAGAATGAGTGGGGGAAAGTAGGGTACAAAATAGGGAATTGTGGGTAAGGCGTGAATCCTTGGAATGAAAAAAAATAAAAGCGCCCATGGCGTGAATATTAGGAATAGTTTGAAATTGGAAAGGAGTGAAAGGGATACAAATGTGGAAGTAAATGTGAAATCTAGAATCTCCCATTAAGAATGAGTGGAGAAAAGTAGGGTACAAAATGAGGAATTGTGGGTAAGGCGTGAATATTTGGATAAGAACAATACACCCTAGAATGGCATGAATTTTTGGAATATGTTAAAATTGCAATGAGGAGAATCAAATGAATTATGTGGAAGTATATAGATGCCGAAAAAGTGGGAAGTTTGAAGTATACGAATAACAGCCACAAGTATCCAAATAACAGCCACAGTATTGTACTGTCGAACACCTATTAACACGAACATCTATTAACACAGTATCAAACCACACTTTCAACTCTTTAATGGATTGATTATGTTGTTTATTGAATTCAAATCAAATGTATTTAAAAATATATATTTAATGGAAATTTACTTTAAAAATATATGCAATGCAATGTATTGCATATATCATGCAAAACTTACTTAAAGTAGAACATTTGAAATATACTGTATTTAATTTAGCTTTACCTTTACGTTTGCACAGGAAGTTGCTTTGCTTTGATGCCGCGAGGCCGCCATATTACCACTCCTAAGAAACGTTTCTCGGCATACGATCCTATACATTTACAGTATCAAAATTGGAGAACATTTGAGACGGTACTTAGTAGAAACAGCATGATTTATATACTAAGAGCCTACGAGCTGTATATGTCTAATCTGTACGTACACGTATAGTTTATACAGTAGTCTGCTCGCGAGATGGGAGTGATAAGATGGCCTTTGATTGCCGAACGACAATGGAAAGAAAGCATTTTTGTTGGCTAATGGCAATGGACGAGGAGGCATTTTGATTGGCTAATGAAATGGAAAGAAGGCAGTTTGATTGGCTAATGACAGCTAATGACATTGGAACAAAATGGATCTAATTGGCTGACCGCAGACAGTCTAGCAGCTGCCAGCTGCAGTTACGCTGAACAGCGCAAGAAGTTTTACTTGTAGTTTACAAAAGTGTCAGCCAACCCTATCTAGGATTTTAAGATGGCCAATTGTCATTTCATTGCAAATGTGAAAGATAATTGATTGCTTTGAATTCATTTGGACGGAATGTTTATTGATAAAGGCTACTTTTGTCAATATCCCATGCATAGAGGTCTCAGAGAAAGTAGGCGTGCATTTAGTCCGCAGAGGCGGTGCGGGTGTGAGGCCGCAACCAATGACGTCAAACAGTGCCAACAGCTCGTTTTCTCAGGTTGGGTGGGGCTGGTGCTTGGAGAGCAGAATGACCTGGAATTTCTCATACAGGGGCGAATGGAGGAAAACACCACTCTGGTGATGTTTTCGGTATGGAATTAGCATTTTAACATGGCTAAAAGCTCCAAAAAGTAGATTTTCCACGTTGTTGTCCCTTTAAAATAAATTATCTGTAGGTGGGAAGAGGATGAGTAAAATATAATAAATATATATAATGTATCTGGAGATGGGGTGATGCAATTCACCGCTCTGGGGGGAAAAACTATGGAACAGTCTGTTGGTATGGGTCCTGACTCCTGATGCTCCTGTACCTCTTTCCGGAGGGAAGAGGCACAAATGGTTCGTGTCCCGGTTGGTGAGGTCAGCAGCGATGCGACTAGCTCTTTTGGTTGGCAGTTTAATAGTGCTAAACAATGCACTTACCATTATCCAACCTTTTGTGCTTGGTCACGGCAGCTATAGGAAGCTGGCTGTGCTGTTTCCTCGCATTATAACATTAGAAATGTGCCACCAGAAAACCACAGCTTGCATTGGGTCTGACTGGCGACTACAGTAGGAGGCTAGTAGCACTATATTTCCCACGATTCTTAGACACAGAAGCAGGAAGTAGTTCTAGTTCCGGGATGATGAAAACATGCCTCCTAGTGTAGGAGAATAAAAACGTAAAGATGAATGTGAAAGTAAACAAGAACGAATATTCCAGTTAAATTCCTTTTTAATTGTTTTACTGTATGACTTGCTATGGCAACTGTGTGTCTGACTAACACAGGGACCAAACAATTGGCTTTCAAACGGGACACCGGGACGGGTCCTGCGTAATAGTGGGTGGGACCAAACAATGGGGCTGGTGAAATTTACTGGGACTTGGGACACAAGGCTCAAACGTGAGACTCAAACTCTGGGACTTCTACTCACGCTAATCTTGTAGCACCTCCCATTCACCTTGACCCAAGGATCAACTGATGCATTGATAACAGCCAGTGTTCAGATGACTGCATCCTTGAACTCCAGCATCCATTTAAACATATGAAAAGTGGAGTTCCACCTTGTGTGACACATTCTTGTTTAATCTTAAAAGCTCAGGTGGGGAAGCGACTCCCACCCAGGAGCTGTCCCCTGTTGTTCACGTGTAAGATCCAAAATACAAAATCTAAACTCTGACATTTCTTTAGAAATGTTACATACACAGGTAGTATTATCATTATGTAATCAATGATGACTGCTTGAATGTTAGAGCAGACATAATATAAAATAATTGGCAGACATACTCATCAGCACTTGAATTGTTTTCTAATCTATATGATAAAGGATAAAAATATGGTTCAGAATAGTAATGAAAAATAAAACTGCTCGTCAACTTCAGAAAACAAAAATCACTTGAATGTTTGTGCTTCACTGCCAGAGTGATTGCACTTGATATACTAAAATGCTATTTGTATTTATGTGAGTGTAAAGCAAGAACAATAGTTTCTGATTAACCCATTCTACACTTGGGGTCTTTTAGCCTCCAAACTTGTTACAATCAAACCTAGTCACGTCCTTTAACAACCTCCTTTAATCTGGAATTAAATTGTGAATTACGCTAATCGGCTTTCTAATTAGCCAGTCATGATATCCTCATTATGTATTGATCCCAAAAGCATTCAGATAACATATGTGACAGCTGCACTGATTAAAAGCACGTAATCTGTCTTTTCATGTGGGACTTGACTTATAAGTCCCACATGAAATAAAATGTCCATTTTATGCATTGTGCATAAAATGGACATTAGCATTAAAGGACCTAGATGGGATAAAGAAAAAAATATACATTTCTAAAAATAAATAAATAAAGTAAAATAAAATAAACGAATCCACCCCTTGATTAACCTGTGCTAACTAATAGATAAAAGTAAATCAAATCAATCAATCAATCAAATCTTTTTTGTATAGCACCTTTCATAAAAGCAACACAAGGCGCTTTACATAACAAAAAAAAAATAGATAAAAAACACAAACAGATTCTCTCCTGCCCACCTGTAGTGTGTGGATCCCTGAACTGAAGTAAGTGCAGTTTAAAAAGTCGTAATACAAAGTACACAGCAAGGCAGCCGAGCAAGGCTAAGCACAGAGCAGACTGAAGAAGTGCCATCATTGGGGCTGTCAGCAACAGGAGCCGCGAGCAGCCCAAAGCCGTAGAGACGGCCGCCCAAGGACGGCCCAGCCCCAGGCCGACAGAGGAGACAAGACCACAGGCAGGCTGAATCAGAGTTCTCCCCCCAAGGTCCAGGGCAGCTCCCTCCTCCGCAGCCACAGCCCACCAACAACTCCCATCACCGACAATCCATGTAATTACAGCATTGCTGCTGTTACTCCTTCTCTTTCTCTGCTATCACTGTTTTGTGTATGTGTGTGTGTGGGCCACCCCTCGACTCAGTTAAACCCAACAACATTTTGTGGGCACGGAGTTGTGTCCTAATTGAAGGAACACAGTAAATGGTGTTTTTATAGTCCATGCAGTTATAACCTTCAGCAGGACGTTAATTAAGAAGCACAACACTTCATAATCACTTCTCATTGTCTTCCACAGCACATATTTTATGAATAAGAGTGTGAAGTTAGGATTGAAAGGCAATGTAACAGCGTGAAGTCGATATAAAAACACTACATAAATGCACGCCGTCTATTAGCCATCAAAGGAGGCTTGGACAACAAAGGTGTCTAAATAGAGAAATAACGGAGTGTCTGTATTTATTTCTAATGGAAGGTTGATTTTGCCTTCTTCTCTGCATGCTTCAGCTTCTCTATAAAGTTCATAACATGCTCTACTGGTGCTATTATTGGTTATCTCAGAGTGAACTAACGGCCGGATTTCTTCCCAAAGACCAAAAACAGGAGCCTCACAATCAGTGTTGTTTTCTCCAATGATGATGACAAAATTATTTTGTTGACGGCCCTTTTTTCTCGTGATGGTGATGAGTATGCCTCTTTGAAGACAACGTCTTGATGTGTGCGTTTTTGTTGACGAGGTGAGACTGGATGAAAATGTTTCTGGGTGTTCTGTCAGACGTTCAAAATGCACGTGTACGCTATGCCGATTGTTCAAAAGGAACCGGAATGTCCATTAACTCATTTGCTCCCAAAAACGTATAAATACGTTCCATTTTAAATATTACCGTTTGTTTTTTTATGCTCAAGCATACAGAAGGTTTTGATGCAGCCTCTGAACTGAAGAGAACGGTTGAAGCAATGGTAGTTATTACAAAAACAGCCAGCAGGTGGCAGCAGAGTGCAAGAGATCAAACAGGACCATGTTGCAACAAAGTTGTTTTCCCCACAGTTTTCAGCAGGTTTGTGAATAATGATGAAACTTAACTATATTTTAATGCTAATTGCTGCAAAACAGATAGATGTATTTTTTTCCTGATGAAATAAGAGACTCTAATCTTTCTTTTGGGGAGGGTCCATGTTTTTATAGCAATAGAACACAATATTCTGTGGGCCTTGCAAAATCAGTCAAAATCCAGTAAAACAGCCGGGGAGCGAAGAGGGTTGCTTCAGTGAAAAAGGCTGGGAGTGAATGAGTCGCCTGTAATTGAAGGGCGAGTCAAATTCCCATGACCAGTCTTAAAAATCTGCAGTTAGTACAAAATGCTGCAACTAGACTTTTGATGTGGACGAGAAAGTTCTATCATATTACTCCGATACTAGCCAACTTGCATTGGCTTTCGGTCCACTTGAGATGCGATTTCAAGGTACTGTTACTTACATATAAAATATTACACGGCTTAGCACCTTCCTATCTCTTTGATTTAATAGTACCGTATGTTCCGACACAAAACCTTTGTTCGCAACACACTGGTCTTTTGGTGATTCCAAGAGCCAAAAAGAAGTCTGCGGGTTCTAGAGCGTTTCCGATTCAGGCTCCAGTGCTCTGGAATGCCCTACCCTCGGAGGTCAGAGACGCTACCTCTGTAGAAACGTTTCAGTGAAAATGGCTGGGAGGGAATGAGTTAATATTAGCTATTACTAAACCTACGATTACATAAAAAATGCACATTAATGTGACAGAACTTTTTTTTTTACATATTTAAATGTGTTTTTTTTAATGAGTGACTTATTAATCCAACACTAGATGGCATTAAATTCTACACACTGTCACTTTAAACTGTACAGTCTACCACTAATAATGTTTTGTTTCAACAGAGGAAGAGGGCCCATCCAAATTTGGAAACATTTTAGCATTCACAACTGGCGCATCTGTGTTTCCACCCATCGTCTTTTCCCCTTCTCCATCAGTTCACTTCATTCACACAGGAAATAAGGACAATCTGTCAATGTTTCCAGTTGCCATCAATTGCATTAATTGGATCAAGTCATTACACACCTCCTACCAATTATTTAAGGAATATTTTGATTTTGCCTAAAGCCGGGTTCACACGGCAGGAGAATTCGCCCGATTTTAGCCCCAAATTTTCCCTCCTGACAATGGTAAGCGAGGCGGCAAGGAAGACGTTGGGGAATCTAAAATCAACACAGTCATGGCACAACAGACCATGCTTGGACTATTTACACTCCCCTTCGGGAGTGTTCACGATCTGACTGGAAATGAGCAGTGCATAGGCTCAACTACCGCAACGTGTGCATTTGGCATTGCTCGACTCCCCTCGGCTTCACTCGGCTTCCTGTTTTCAAAGTATGTTTGGCTTAGCTTGCTTTGCTTGGGTGTTCGAACTCCGAAAATTTATTCAAACCCCGAGGCATTTTTTTTTGGTTGAAGTCCGATTTGTACGAGTTCCGAGACGTTCAAACTCTGAGGTTCCACTGTATTAGTCTCGTCATTTTTTTCTCGTCACGTGTGGGGTCACTCACAGTTTGGAAGTCGGCCAACAATTGTAAAATCTTGCCGTTTTAACCAGTCTTTAGGGAACGCTTAGAGAAAAATGTTCATGCTCACTTTGTGCTGTAATGGTTAGATTAGTTTCTGTAATCACAACATTATTATTAGTCTGAAGTTCAGGTAATGACCCTTCTTGATCTAGACCAGAGTTGTTATTGGCATTCAAGACACTGTTTGAGGCTAGATAGATTCCTGCATTGTTGATAATGCTTGCATGCGACAATTGAAGTGGTGCCTGTCCCTCTAGTATAGAGTGGCCAGGGTTGTTCCATTAATGGATTCAGTTGTTGCTCTTTCAATTCTTGATAAGTACGAATAATGCAGACAAAGCAAATGTCATTTATTCACTAAATCCAGGAGCTCCTGTTCCTCCACAAAGTTGATGTTTATAAAGTGTCTGGATACAACTCTATTGCGTTCACTTTTATTTCATTCTTTAAAAAGAAATGAAATAGGAAAGAAAGAAATGAAACTCATGATATCTGTCCCTGATCAAAAAATAAATAAATAAATAAACAAAAATAATGAACACAAAATAAATGATGGTAAGCAGTCAAGACGCTTTTAACTCTTTGACTGCCAGACGTTTTCAGAAAAGGGATGCCGTCAGTGCCAGCCGATTTAAGCATTTTGACTGATCTTTCAAGGTCCACAGAAAATGTTCTGTTTGGACTATGGAAACACACGTACTACCAAATGAAAGACTGGACTTTCATCTTTCATCAGAAAAAAAGTTTGTTTTTACCTTATTCCGTTCTTTAGTAATCAACAATAGAAAATGCTTAGTTTCACCCAATTTCGCCTGTTTTGGACCAAAATACGGAGAAATCAAGCTTTTAGTGAAACGATATTATTTCATGCATTCTAGTGAATTTTACACTTATTTTTGTCCATGAATGATGCCACAAACACCTAAATAGTGCTTTACTTCTATAAAACACTACCACCAAGAATGAAAAAGTGTTTTTTGATAGCAAAATACGTTTATTTACATTCAACAGTGTAACAATTTGACAACAATTTGGCAAACTATTTACAAATGTGTGCAACTGTGGTGCTATTTACAAATATGTGGATGTTTCAACGAGTTTTTCTTTTTGTAACACTCTCCTGCGTGCAAGGAGACGCAACAGCATTTGCACAACAGATTGCCTCTTCGCGTGCTCCACTTTCTTGCAGGCCGTTTTTTCCGGGGAATAGCAAGTATATACTGCAGTGTGTGTTGCCATCAAGTCTAATATCAGGATCATGCTACGGTTTCGTTACGGTGGTGTTACGTCTCGCTTCCTCATGTCCTTCAGTTGCTAAACCGGGTTGTAAGAGATGTTTTGATCCATTTTATCCACTCCATTCATGGTGGCATCGTAGTCCAGAAACAGTGTCTTCTCCGTGATCAGACTGTACCCGCTCCTCCGATGAATATGCATTGGACTCGGGGTACTCTTCATTGTCCGACAAAATGTCCGCATGTGAAAGCTCCGGCGTTAGCAGAGCTAGCCGGTGATGCTTTATGACGTGAGAATAAAGGCCGCGTCCAACTGTGGCGTCCAACTGTGGCGTCAACCTCGGGATTCACCATCATCATCAATCTGCATTGGTCGATGCCAACTCTCCATCGCCCGATCGAATGTCCGATTGTGTAGAAGTACCCGGTCGGTTATTGTGCGCGTTTTCCGGCCTTAGCAGCGGTAGCCGCGCTAGCCGCGCTTAGCCGGTGAGGCTTACTACGTGATCATAACAGTCGCGTCAAGGCTTCCAACTGTGGCGTCAACCTCGGGATTCACCATCATCATCATCATCAATCTGCATTGGTCGATGCCAACTCTGCATCACCCGATCGAATGTCCGATTGTGTAGAAGTACCCGGTCGGTTATTGTGCGCGTTTTCCGGCCTTAGCAGCGCTAGCCGCGCTAGCCGCGCTTAGCCGGTGAGGCTTACTACGTGATCATAACAGTCGCGTCAAGGCTTCCAACTTTGGCGTCAAGCTCGGAGTCATCATCATCGTCGACATCAATGCGCTTTTTAGTATTGATCGATGCTTTCCGTCTTTGAAAAAAATGCTCAAGCATGAGCTGCTTGCAACCGGTTGCTTGGTCAGCCATTGTGGCTTATTCAGCCATGTCTCCTCAACACTCTAGCTCCGCCTCACGTCTTCTACTGACGCCCACGGTGGGCGGCCCATCCAACCTTGTGCAAAGAGAGTCATCGCTGCCCTCTAGGGGCCAAAACGAGTCTTTTACTAACCAGATCTGCCTGATACTTTCAGCACAGCTGCCCAAGGCTTTCCTGCACCCGTTTCCAAAAAAAAACAAAAAAAAACATAGTGAACGTCTTTTAACGTCCTCGGCGCCCTTCCCTAGGTTTATGCTAAACGTTTTATAACGTTTATGGCGGTCAAAGAGTTAAGGTTGCAATTAAACAAAATGATTCAACAGCATGACCTTGTACTATTTATATTTTTTCCAGTTTTGCCCATAATCTCTCAATCCTTTGGTTGTGTACTGATACACCTGTAATAACACTGTTCAAACCTTGATTTTCCAACAACAAAAAACAGGGCAACGTTAATATTTTCTGCTCCATGATCACATCTGACGCTTAAGGGCAAGCCGAGGTTCTCCACTTCTTCTATAAATAATGATCAGACACTTGATGTTACGTTGTTGGAGAAACACCGTCGGTATATAATAGTCCGACTGTCGCCATTGTAACAATTATAGGCCAGTCACCCTCAATTTTTTGGGGTTCTTCCTTCCCTTAACCTTTTCTCTCTTGGAAATATGCACTTAGTCAACCTAGGGTGGGGTGAGATGACTCCGCTCTCCCCCTCTCTATCTAAACCAGAGACAGTCCAAAAGAGATTACACTCTTTTGAAGTCAACCACAGGCCATGTCACCAGGATGTGAATATTTGTTTTTCACCAGCCAGAACCACGAGTTTATGGCACCAAAGTATTTTATCGGAAAGCTTCATCTTCACCCCTGCTGACATTGTAGACTGGCAGGCTGCAAACTATTGTAAAAGTCATAAACAACATGGGTTACAAGTGGTTACGATCGAAACTGCCCTCACATGAAACACCTACAATCCACAAGGCAATCGTACACATTTCACATAAGAAAGTCATCACATACAAGTAAACTTACGCTCAACTGAATGTTTCACATCATGTATGTTTATGAAAAGTGAATGTCATATGTATTTCAACAGGAATTATGATGGTAAATCAAGAGATTATTTAGTTACTCCGGAAAGGACGAAATGATCTCATGATGCGTTATTAGTTGATATGTGTAACGAGAACATGTTTTGCTTGGAAGAACTTGACTTGCCAGCCTGACCAAATTTAATTCTTAATGATTAATTCTTTAAATAATGTGGAGTTTAAAAGTCTCTAGTTTGGGTTGAGCCAAAAAGAGGGACGGCTCGCACCCCCTTTAAGGAACACGCCCCACAACTTTAAAACAGCCGGTGCGAACTTTGTTCAGTGCTCTGGTTTCCGGCCCACTGTTTCTGCTTCATTCCACTTTTTTCACCCCCTCTGACCCAGAACTGACAAAAGGACTTCCCGGTGCCGTGCCAAGTTTTTCAACCACGTGGCATCTCTGTTCCCTGAATGACCAAGTGTCTCGGACTTGGCGAACCGCCGCCGCGCACCAAGCGCGCGCCCTCCTCCCAGACGGACTTTTCGCCTTTCATCTTTCATTTTTCATTTTTCCTTTTTCTTTTCCATTTTTATTTTTTGGTGTTTCGTCCCACCTTGGTGGCACAAAGTCGTCGACGAATTTTTCCGTGACCCCGTGTGTCACCCAGCAACCTCAGTTTGGACTCTGGCAGCACGCAATCCCCGTGCGTCAACCAGTACCTGCTCCATTCTCCGATCGTCCTGTCAGCAGCGGGATTTGGGCAGTTGATACACGGATCTTCTCGCGCGCGCCGAGAGTACTACTCGGGCTGAAACCCCCGCCCTCGCCTGAAAACACCATCCACCTTGAGCACGAGCTGCATCGCACCTCATCCAACTGTGGAACATTTTTTATAATTTTTTTATTTTTGCCTTGCCTTTTTGGGAGCATTTTTTTCTTCAATCGACTTTCCCTCCGCTGGCTCAATTCAACTCACTCCAGTAAGTTGCACGTCTCATAGCCAATTTGACATATCGCTGGTGCAACTTCCCTATCAAATATCTCACAGATTTGGCAAGTCAAACCTTTCCTTTCTACCTCATTAAATTGTTTTTTTCTTATTTCTATTAGCTTTATTTTGTATCCCTTTTCTTTCCACCGTATGATAATTAGGTAGAGTGGATTAGTAATTATTTTATTAATACGAAGAACCATAAACATTGAATGTGGCGACTTCAGATTATGAATAAATAAATGAGGATTTGGATTTTATTCGTTGTGTTTCTCCAAAACTGAAAGTAAACAGAACGTGGTGCCCCTATAGGCGTTTGAGGGAATTATGACTTCTTCAAGTGCTGAACAAATTACTAATTCGTCCAAAAGACAACATCAATTATCGTTACACCATCCACACAGCCATGAAAGACAAATAGCCACCTGAACAACTTGTGGTTGCAATCAAAATGCCTGTTGGGAGAAAAACTTATGATTAAAAGTCCTAAGGTGTGTGCGTGTGTGTAATGCATCATTCGTTAGCTGCCTGAACATTATGTACTTGCCTATACTATACCAAGACGGCGTCTAAATTCATGCATGGCCAATAGAGTGTACTCGATGCAATCTGTGTCTGACCCGCCAATGCTGAACCCTTAAAAGGAACCCCGACTATAATGACAAGTTTGCTCCATATGATTTATTTGGTACTAACATAACTATTAGATTAATTTTTCGAAAATTATTTGATTAGCATCCAGATAACGTTTGTATAGTTAAGTACCTCAGCTTTTAGGAGCTCATCCGGTTTATTTGTTGAAAAATATCTGCCCTGTTTTTGGAGAATATACTCAGGAGAGACTGACATTGTTCTCTTGTATGAAATGTCTTACACGTTTGCCTTGTCTCAGTAAGCTTGCTGTTTTCCACCGCTTCAAGTCATCTGCCAAACACAAAGGTCAAACAACTCCTTGCACACCTTAGTGTTTCACATTGCTCTTTTCAGCTTGCTGTGCATGTATGTTTACAGTCAAGTTGAATGTCAGCTTGTAGGTCACAAATGGCAGGTATATCACAGCGTTTTGAAGTCAACGTTACCAGTTTGCTCTGCGTGTGTTACACATAACAGCTTTTTCATGTTATTTGCACAGCTCGTCTGTACTATATGCAATTTGCATTTTTTTTTTTACTTATACCTGAATATATGGTAGACAAAAGCATTACACTGCTTTAATATTTCATTCATTTGGGAAACCAATGGATTATGATTATATAATGCATACCATTGAGATTTAGTGGAAAAACAATGCAATGTAAATGTTTTATTTATTTTTTTAAAGAAAAAAGATTGGTTAAAAATAAAAGTAGCTTGTCTTTTTTATATGTGTCGTACAATTAACCATAAGGACATTGTGTTTGTTTGTTTTTGGGGATACAGAAGCTCTTCATTCAAGAAAGAAAACAAATATCAAGGTGGAGGTGTTTGAATCCAGAAAAAGAAGCAAGACTATGTTTATAATGTAAGAGACAAACATAGACTTGATGTGAAAAACAGCAGTCCATTCAAAGGCAGGCAAAATCTCACAATGACAGTTGACTAAAAACTGAGAGACAAATCCAGTAAAGGTTTGCTTGGAATTTTACAAAAAAATACCAAAATGCTTACATTTATTGTAGGTGGTGATAGCCTTTTGGTTACGTGAAAACTTTATGGAATTGATGTATTGCTTGACTTCACAATGGAAAGCAATGAAAATAGTTTTGCTATGTATGAATTTACACTTATGGATCTAAAATGTTGCCATGAAAATGATACGATTAATAATAAACGTTTTCTTGTGCTTTGACTTATTTATTTTAAAGTCATAGAGTCCAAACAGTGCATCATTCCAAAACAGTTAAAAAATCTTTATCAATCTTTTTAGCAATAAATTTACAAATATCACACAAAAGCTTTGGACAAAAATTTGTTTCTGCTGAAAATGCATTTCTCATCAATATCTTTCTTAAATCATTTAAAAATATGACCATTTGAGAGATAAAACCTATGAATTATTTTAAAAGAAATTTCTCTAACTTTATTTCTTCACATATAATGGTTGGGTAAAAGACAGAGCGCCTTTTTCCAGTCAATGTGTTCCACATATTTATTCCAGTATGACATCACATATGGAACCGTAACAACTTCCCTTTTAAACAAAGATCGAATAAGTTTGTTGTTCCTCCCAATTGTAGTGTCAGTCAAAGATGGCAAGGTTAACTACTGGGTTTCCACTCTCGTTTGTGACCTAAATAACGTACAAATACCAGGCGAGATTGCTCCAAAGACATTTGCAGTCTCTAGGTGACACAGGGAAATTATATTAAACCAATGTTCAATAAAAAGGGATTTGTGCTTAAATAAAATGTCCTTGTTGTTCCAAATATAATGTTTGTGAGGCAAGTTTAGTCAGAGACTAACTGTCAATTAGTCTCTTCTTGCACATGCACTGGTGCAAGTGGCACAGTATGAGAAAAAGACGGGGGGTGATGGGGGTGTCAAAGAAGGGGAGAACACCTTGTCTGCAAGGGGAAAAAAAGAAAACATTCTAAAAGTGACAGTCAAGTGTTACTGCTTGATGCTGGTTGGTGCATTGTTGCATTTTCAGTCCCTTCTGAAAGAATCTTCTTCAAAACGGTTCAGATATTTTCTAACAGAAGCCTCAAAGTTGGCGTACTTAACTATACAAAAGTTACCTGGATGCTGTTTCCCCCAATTTTTGTATTAAATATTTTAATTTATACTTGCTTGTGTTTTTTGCTATGTGAGTGCGTCCATTGGTGATCTTCCAGCAGCATTGGCCATCATTGTGTGACTGAGAATGTGGCAACAATCTAAAAGGACTTTTTTAAAGTAGAAGGATGAAACGTGTCATACCAATGAATTTGTCCTTCAATTTTGAGAGTTAATTGGTTGACATACTTCACACATATTATTCAGCATGGTCATGGAGTTTATCAGCCATGCAATGACACTATGCAAAGGTACTAAAGGGCTCACAACTCCCACTTACTCACAGTAGCCTTGCGCATCACTATTTAATTGAGTGACTGTTGTGATAGTTGACTACCAGAGAATGACTGTTTGTGCTGAGTGATTAGCTCAACGGCTGGCTGCTCCACTAATTCCAAAGCTCAGTGTGAGTGACTGGCTGGCTAAACGATTTAGACACAAGTGGATGGTCCTAAGACTGACAGACTTCTGTTTTCTGGCATGGGTACACTGTTATGTTTGATTTTTATTTTCAGTGGTCAATGAGCAATCTCAACAGCAGATTTCAAGACTGCATTCGTACAGGAGGACGCCGTCTACAGAACTTCATTTCAAAAATGCCATCATTGCCATAGTTATGTTTGGTTAGGATCTGTTTAGATTTATTTTTCAAGTTATATTGTTTGCATTTTTCACCAATTGTTCATTAAGTTTTGTATCAAAATTGCAAATTTACTTTCTTTTTCCCCCCGTTTTAACATGATCCATTGCCTTCCCCTATTATTGTAAACTATCAATTTCATGTCAAAATTGATACAGAATTCAATTAGTAAGGTTGCATTTGTTGGAGACTACCAAAGTCAACATGGGTTAAATCACATAGATACTGTAAATAAGCACTAGAGGGAGCTTCAGCTGATTGAGTGCATGAGGTAATCCAATAACTTAATTAATCATTACTTGTCCAATTCTTTACCGTTTTTGAGATGGATTGGTTTGTTTGGAACATCAGATATGCAGTTATGGATCTTATGACACCACACATATGGGTACTTTTTCATATCATATTCAGTGTAAAGGTAAAAGCCGTTCTTTGTCTTCTTCGTTGTTAGACGAAGAACGTTAGCCACTACAACGTAGTTTTACTTACAACAACAAGGATCTAAAAGGCTTATGAATATCAGTGGAAATGCACAACTTGTTACTTCTGTGAGGTACGTTAATAACTGACGACATTTATAAGCATATACTAGTCTGCAAAATTTTGAAGGAGAAAACAACAGGAGAGGACATATTTGATGTTGTCAGTGCTGTTTTCTGTGAAAACGGCTTGAGCTGGAAATCCTGCAGCAGCACCTGTACAGACGCTGCAGCAGTATGAATGACGGGCAGCGTGAAAGGACTAATAGTGCGCATTAAAAAAGAAACCCCGACATGATGTGGACTCACTACACAGGGAGGCGTTGGCATCCAAGAAAATGGGCCCCATGTTACATGATATTTTAAACAACACCATTAACTCTTTGACTGCCATAAACGTTATAAAACGTTTAGCATAAACCTAGGGAAGGGCGCCGAGGACGTTAAAAGACGTCCCCTATGTTTTTTTTTTTTTTTTTTCAAAAACGGGTGCAGGAAAGCCTTGGGCAGCTGTGCTGAAAGTATCAGGCAGATATGATTAGTCAAAGACTCGTTTTGGCCCCTAGAGGGCAGCGATGACTCTCTTTGCACAAGGTTGGATGGGCCGCCCACCGTGGGCGTCAGTAGAAGACGTGAGGCGGAGCTAGAGTGTTGAGGAGACAATGGCTGATCCAAGCCACAATGGCTTGACCAAGCAACCGGTTACAAGCAGCTCAGCTTGAGCATTTTTTTCAAAGACGGAAAGCATCAATCAATACTAAAAAGCGCATTGATGTCAACGATGATGATGACTCCGAGCTCTACGCCAAAGTTGGAAGCTTTGGCCTGTTACTATCACGTAGTAAGCCTCACCGGCTAAGCGCGGCTAGCGCGGCTAGCGCTGCTAAGGCCGGAAAACGCGCACAATAGCCGGCCGGGTACTTCTGCACAAGCGGACATTCGATCGGGCGATGGAGAGTTGGCATCGACCAATGCAGATTGATGATGATGATGATGACGACTCCGAGTTTGACGCCAAAGTTGGAAGCCTGGACGTGTTTACGATCACGTAGTAAGCCTCACCGGCTAAGCGCGGCTAGCGCTGCTAAGGCCGGAAAACGCGCACAATAGCCGGCCGGGTACTTCTGCACAAGCGGACATTCGATCGGACGATGGAGAGTAGTCGAAAAGCATCGACCAATGCACATTGATGATGATGATGATGGTCACTCCCGAGGTTGACGCGGCCGTTATTCTCTCGTCATAAAGCCTCACCGGCTAGCGCTGCTAACGCCGGAAAACGCGGAGCTGCACAAGCGGACATTCGATCGGACAATGAAGAGTACCCCGAGTCCAATGCATATTCATCGGAGGAGCGGGTACAGTCTGATCACGGAGAAGACACTGTTTCTGGACTACGATGCCACCATGAATGGAGTGGATAAAATGGATCAGAACATCTCCTACCACCCGGTATAGCAACTGAAGGACACGGGGAAGCGAGACGTAACGAAACCGTAGCATGATCCTGATATTAGACTTGATGACACACTGCAGTATATACTTGCTATTCCCCGGAAAAAAACGGCCTGCAAGAAAGTGGCGCACGCGAAGAGGCAATCTGTTGTGCAAATGCTGTTGCATCTCTTTGCACGCAGGAGAGTGTTACAAAAAGAAAAACTGTCGTTGAAACATCCACATATTTGTAAATAGCACCACAGTTGCACACATTTGTAAATAGTTTGCCAAATTGTTGTCAAATTGTTACACTGTTGAATGTAAATAAACGTATTTTGCTATCAAAAAACACTTTTTCATTCTTGGTGGTAGTGTTTTATAGAAGTAAAGCACTATTTAGGTGTTTGTGGCATCATTCATGGACAAAAAGAAGTGTAAAATTCACTAGAATGCATGAAATAATATCGTTTCACTAAAAGCTTGATTTCTCCATATTTTGGTCCAAAACAGGCGAAATTGGGTCAAACTAACCATTTTCTATTGTTGATTACTAAAGAACGGTAGTCCAAACAGAACATTTTCTGTGGACCTTGAAAGATCAGTCAAAATGCTTAAATCGGCTGGCACTGGCGGCATCCCTTTTCTGAAAACGTCTGGCAGTCAAAGAGTTAAAGTTATTAACTTCATTAATTCAAGGCCACTTAATGCATACCTGTTTTGCCATGTCTGTAATAATATGGGAGCTTAACACATGCAACTACGGCTTCACACTGAAGTGCGCTGGCTCTAGTCTGCACTGGCTCTCTCATGGGAGAACACTCAACCGGTTGTTGGAATTCCGAAGTACACATGTTACTGACTGAGCACAGAACTGGACTAGACAACAGGTTGTGATAATCTTTTATTCTGGCATTTTCAATGTTCTCACACAAGCAGAATACTCACCACCTCTCATTTTACATCACAGTCCTTAAATTAGATTAATCCCAATGGTCGCGCCCAATTTTCATAAACTCCTCCTCCCAGATGAACTGCAAGGCAGATACAATTCTGGCTGCGCCATGATAGTGGATCAGCTTCCACATGGACAACTGCTTCAGCAGGGTTGGGGAATGCAGGTCTAGAAAGTAAAAACCCTGCCACAGATTGGCTTTAGCCACAGCTGCTTCTACTCAACTGGCAGGTAAACAAGCTCGTCTCCACTTGTTGAGTAGAAGCACCTGTGGCTAAAGCCAATCTGTGGCAGGGTTTTTACTTTCTAGACCTGCATTCCCCAACCCTGTGCTTTATGCCTAGCACAACTTTTTTGTCTTCTACGACAGTCGCGCTGTCAGATTACCCGATAAATTTGCTCTGTGTCGTGGACCGGACGTGTATTCACACTACAAGTCCGAACACGACAATAGAGCTGTGCGATACTTGAGATTATAGTATTGATCGATACCAAGTAAATACTGTTGCCAATATCGATACCGATACCAAGTACTTTAAGTTTCTTAAAATATTATGGTATTTGAAATCATTTGTCCTATTAAAATGGCTTTATTTATTTATTTATTTTATTAATACATTTTATTTTATTTTTCTCAAATTAGACTTTCTTGTTTGGTTCTTAAACATACCATAATATAATATCCTTAATATTAATAATAATAATAATAATAATCTTCTGTTCTTAGTCCCCATCACTCTTCTGCACTCAAAGAAACGTCAGCCACTGAAGTTCCTCTATCAAACACTGAAATATTATATTGTGTTTGAGTAATTTCTATACTTCTTAAATATTTATTCATATTTGACTTGTTTTAGTACAATGCATTTCATATGCGCATTCACTCGAACCGCCCTTCGAGGGGGGGATATAAAGATAAATAGCGGAGCGGCTGTCAAGGTCTGGCCCGACTTCTATAAAAATATATAGGCCTATGTCTGTTCCAAAGACGAGCTCGATCCTCACTATATGTGCCCATCCCTACTTATACAGGGAGTCCTCGAGCTACGTCGCACGCGACCTACGTCGTTTTGACTTTACGGCGCCCGTGCCTCGTCCGTTAATTTCCCACATTAATTAAAAATTTAAAAGTTATTTAAAGTTGTGTTGTTACCTCCAGCAACGGACGTCCATCAGCCATTACGTGTTTAAGCTTGATTATATATATATATATATATATATATTAGGGGTGTTAGAAAAAATCCGTTCGGCAATATATCGCGATATTACAGCGCACAATTCTCGAATCGATTCGATATGCGGCCAAATTTATTTGTAAACGTACATTTTTTAATGGGAATATTCAACAAAACGTCTTACTTCGGGTTAGTATTCACACATTGAGCATGGAAGAATGTTATATTAATGGAACATTAAGCCTTAATATTTTATTTCAGTGCTGTTCAAACATGAAACAGACTGCAACCTGTTTGTTAAATGCAGTGGCTCAGTTATAAGCCTGAATTTTCAGATAAATAAATACATTTTCATACAAATCTTACAGTGTACATGTACTCAAGTTTACTGATTAGTATTTTCTAAATTTGAGTTTAAAAAAAAAGGCGCAATAATCAATTTAAAAATTTGTATCGGGATTAATCGATATTGAATCGAATTGTGACCTATGAATCGTGATACAAATCGAATTGCCAGGTACTAGGCAATTCACACCCTAATATATATATATATATATATATATATATATATATATATATATATATATATATATATATATATATATATATATATATGCCCGAGCTTGGTCCATTGTCCCTTTTTTCCACAAATCCAAAGTGGCAACCCTAGCAACATCACATATGCTCTGAGGTAGGATGGCTCAATCCCAAAACACGGACATACTTGTGTCTTCCGTACTTTCAGCTATTATTGGTTGCTATGTGCATTTATCATTTGTGTATTTGAGGTGAAGAATCTCTGGTTATTTTTTTATTCGAGTTAGCCAGCTCAAAATTCAAGAATACATAGCCTATATCCAAATAAAAAAAATTGTAACTAACACACATGTCTACATGACATAACACAAAATAAAATCCCAGAGGTCCCAGTTTAGCCCACTAAATCCCCAGATTTGTCAAAATAACAAGATAAAACAAATACAATGAAGGGCATTCCTTAAGAGATTCCTTAAGTTTGAAAATAGTGAATGAAAATGCAAGAGGCTTGAATGTTTACATAGTTACAAGGTTATTTTATGCTAGACAAAAAGAATAGTGTTCAAGAATAAAGGGTTCAATGTGAAGGGATGAATTTTTAACATAGTTTTGAGTAGTTGAGTTTTAGTACTTGAAAAAATATTAGCTTTGAATTCAGTGAATAATCGTTTTATTAATCGTGATTTCAATCTCAATCAAAATAATCACGATTATTGTTTTTTCCATAATTGGCCAGCCCTAGCAGAAAGATTCCACAAAAACAAAGATTTGCCATGTTTACGTTTAAGCACAATTGTGGTGTCTACGGAAATAGAGCCCACTCTGTAGAGAAGAGACAGAAGTAACTGTACTTAAAAAAAAATGGGGTGAAACATTATGACAATCATTTAATAATCCTTAGTGTTGCTATGAGTGGTATATGATCTGCATCTAAAACCATCACAACACAAAATTAATATTTCTAAGGAGGAGTCAGTCCTAATATTTTGTTTAGAATTTGTCTACAGTAAAGCTGAATCTGCAGCTTTAGGGGTTCATATAGTTTTATGAAGCTAAAGGCCTTCAACAGCCTTGTACCTAAAATGAAGTACTCCCTGCTCTGCCCCATTCCAAGTTCTCTTGCAGGTGCCACTTGTTAGCCATAATAGCTAGTCATATTTCAATAGCACCTATGGAGGTCGCGCAGGACTGCGCCAAGGCTGCTGCTCTATCAAAGTCAATGTAGCAATCAGCAGTACATCATAAAAAAGTGTCCCCTCTGTCTCCTCACCTCCCGTCTTCTCTTAATTTCCTCACTTCAACTTTTTATTTTGTGTTTCCCCTCAACTTTCTCCTTCTCGCTTTTTCAATCATTATTATATTTGTTCACCTTTCATTTTGATGTTCATTTAAGCGATAATAGTAATTTCTTGTTTGAATATAATTATATTGAAAGGTGAATGTTCACCTAATTTTAAGCGCCCCGCTAGAGTCCACAGCATCCTTAGCCTATCTTGCCTAATGGATGAACCGGCCTAGACAGTGGTGTCTTATGATCAGGGTTGGGAGGGTTACTTTATAAATGTATATGACTGTTTTGGTTGACAAGGTTTTCACCTTTGAATTGTAATGTATACTGTCCACTAGGGATGCTCCGATCGATCGGCCACCGATCATGATCGGCCGATATTCATGAAAAAGTACGTGATCGGAATATTTGATCAAAGCCTTTCATTCCCGATCAAAAATCCTGCTTTGCAGTCTGCCTGGCCTGAGAAACCAGACTCAGGGTAATTGCGGAAACTCTTCTTTCGTCCCCCTCGCTTCCCACAGCAGGCGGCCCGCAGCCCCGTACGCACGCAGCAACACAGAGATAAACATGTCGTCGGCTCGATAGCGCTGAATTCACACCGACTGCGGAGCGGTTTCTGTACGGCATCCGTACGGACTGCAATTCATACGGAGTGCGTTGCGAGAGCTGTACATGTCGGAAAATCTGCACTCGGAAAACCACAAGATTCCCCGGGGTTCACGCTGGACAGTTGAGTTCACGCAATAACAACCGTGTATATATAGCGCTACTGGTAAACAATAGCCATGCTTGCCTGTCGCCACATCGATATGCTTTTTGGGCATTATTTCTGGGACTTCTACCATGGGTAAGTACATTTTGTGTTTAAATTGTGTTATTTTATCTATTTTTAGCTTGTTGTTTGTCTTTTAAATGTTTGACTCATGTCAAGCTATGTAGTTAGCTAGCTTCCATCCTAAAAAACGACTTCCCAAATGGTTTTACTTTGAAATATATTGGAGCTACTTTGATGCCGACGCCTCAGTTCCTGTCCGGCTCATGTGTTTGTAGTAATTCTCTTGAATAAGTAAGTAAATATTGTTTTGTCTAAAATTAAGGTGATTATATGGTGGTTGTTTTTCCCCCGGATAATATAGCCAATGGCACTCACTCACCATAAATAAATTGGGGGGAATACAGATAATGTGATCGGAATCTGTATCGGCTGATCTTACTTACAGATGATCGGTATCGGTATCAGCAGCATAAAACCCTGATCGGAGAATCCCTACTGTCCACCTTTTCTCAAAAATAAAAGTCAGATGCCAACAGACAGTGTACTGTGAACACAGAAAATTGCAATCTGTACGAATGCATGTTGAGCACCTAATACGGAGGGTAAAGAAAAACAAACTTTTTGATTCTGTTATTCTTTTGTCTGTTGCTGGAAGTGTAAATGAATTTTCTGCAGTAGTTTGCCTAGTCTGTAATTACCAAAACAATCCAATTGTCGGGGAATTGGCAAAGTAATGCTGAGAAATAGGAAATTCATTCTCACACATGAAAGCACAATGCACATAAATGGAAAGTCGAGGTTTCTGTAAACACTAAAAATGATAATTCACCTTTGTTCTGAACATAAAAGAAAAAAGCTGATATGCAGTGACAGGCAGCAAATCTGAACACTGACAACAGCATAAGTATACCATCATTTGGGTTGTGTTATATTGTCATGAAAATGTTAAATGGTATATCATATAAGTTCATTATTAAATCAGACATTTTTTCTTCTACTGTGCTGGGGTTGATATGTATTGTATGTGTATAAATAAAACACACATAATATTGGCACTCTGAGTGTATCCTTAATTGTAAACAAGTCACAAAGACCAAATTAGAGCAAGGGACTACAACATTTTAATACTCTTTTCATTGTGAGAATCCTTGACATGTAAATTCTAAAGTAAAAAGGATCACACTTTTGCTGTATTGTTTCTTGTACATCTTTATCTGAGTGCAGTTCCTGAGCAAAGGAATTCACATCACTCAAGCTGGCCTTGTGCTTGCAAATAATAGGCATGACTTTTCTCAAGTTTGAAAGTGCCATTTGACAGTACGTACTTGCAATCAATGCAATTTCTTATATTTGGACTAGGGCTGCCAAAGTTAAAGCTATGACGGTGTATTGGGGCCACGTATAAATACATATATTTTTAGAGGGTGGGGGCAATATGCAGAGAGGAAAACATGCCACTTTATAAAGTCGCACATTTTGCGAGAAGAAAAAGCTAATACATTTGCAAATTTAT
This sequence comes from Leptonotus elevatus, assembly GCF_054856555.1. NCBI lineage: Eukaryota > Metazoa > Chordata > Actinopteri > Syngnathiformes > Syngnathidae > Leptonotus > Leptonotus elevatus. The sequence goes on from NC_141252.1 coordinate 18,473,096, forward strand.
AAAGTGGCAAATTTGCAAAGTTATAAAGTGGCAGATTTGGGAGAAAAAAAACCTCAGGAACTTACGAGAATGCTGAACTTGGATGTTTGTGCCAATACTTTTCAGTTGGGTTTTCAAATAAGGAGATAGTAAACTCGCAAATTTGCCACTTTATAAAGTGGCAAATTTATGAGTTTTTTTCTCAGAATATTGCCCCACCCTCTAAAAAAATATATTTGTACGTGGCCCTAATACGCTGTTGTATACAGATTTAAAGCTTTTTTAACTCTGCTTCAAAGTTAAAGCCTTAACTCTACTTTAATTTTGACGGCCCTAATTTGGACTTTTAATTTCAACTAAACCATCACATGGTGTTACACTGGGGTCATAAACAAGACTGAAAGAAATTAGGGAACAAATGCCATGTCCACAAATAAATATGATATTGATCAGTGTATTATTTACAAAAGACTGTCACCCAAAGATCGAGGGTGGGCTTTCGAGGGTGGAGTTTCTTATAAATGTATTTTGTGCTCACTGATCTCCGTCAAGGACTCCAATGAGCTAGTCCATTAAAGGGAATGAGAAGAATTACTTATTATTAATTATTATGTTTCATACACTTCAAATAACACTGAAAGTGTCTGGCTAAGATAATATTGCTCACATTATTGTCAAATATTCATCATATAACAGTGGCGAGCATTTAGTTTCCCAGTCCAAATGTTAATTTGACCCCTATCGTTAAACATTTTTACTAGCTGTGTGCATTCATTAAACTGATCTGTCCTCTCAGTGAGAAAGCAATAAAAACGTCATTCTAGATAATTTGGGACTGACCAATTTCCTTCAACTTGATAGGAATAATAAATCAGTTATGGTCCCAAAGTTACATAATTGCAAATTATCTGGGTCATCTAGATCTTGAAGGTGAGGTCAAACACTGGGGAAGAAGAAGAAGCATGCTCTTATATAACCAACGGGTGTAGCCAACAGTCTTTCCTCTTCAATTAAATGTTCTCGTCGCTTTTATTATTAATTTTAATGTAATTCAATTTATTGTTTTTTCTCTACTCATAATCCCACAAGAGGAATTTCAAACTCACGTTGTGCTGTATGTTTTTGTGTTGCGCACCCCTCACTCTCTCTCTCTCTCTCACACACACACACACAAACACATACACACCAAACACCCCCCCCACACACACACACACACACTTGTACTTATATAATTGTGAGAACATCCATAGACATAATGCATTTCCTAGCCCCTTCCCCTAACCGCAACCATCAAAAATGATTGCCTACCCCATTCCTTACCCTAACCTCAACCATAACCCTCTTCAAACATAAACTCTAAAACCACGTCTTGACCCTCAAAAAGAGGTTTTGAGTTGTGAGGACCGGCCAAAATGTCCTCACTTCACAAAAATGTCCTCAATCTGTTGGTTAAAGACGTATTTTGGTCCTAACAATGTAGTATGTATTAGCACACACACACACACACTTCATGGGATTGGGGATGGTGCCCAGCTCAAGGGCCCCTCAACTAGCTAGGGAGCAGACTAGCATTTCTCAAACAAACTATAAACTACATTAGTTGCTAATTTTACACTTACACATAACGCAAGATACTGTATATTAGAAGTAACATTAAGAAACACAATAATTATGATTGAAACTCATTAGTTCTGTTTAACGATGCAATATAATCAGCATTCCCAAAAACTACATACTGTCCATATATTTGGAACTTTCTGGTAGTCGCTCTGATTCTGGCTGTTCTTGGTATTTTACCATCCACATAAAAACTGTGCATAATAAGGATTATTCACATCAAGGTTTAGAGTGCGGATGTTGCAAGCAGGTGAATTCCTGGAGGATTTAAGAAGCTGTAAAACCCTCTTTGGTCCCATAAGTTTATTCTGATTCGACTTTAAGGTTTTGCATCCTAAACCGGAAAATTAGTATGGCAACAAAGTGACAAAGTCAGAGCAAAGCTGGCAGACAAGTAAGTAGCCCAAAGCTCTTACGCCTTGTAACTGACACATTGATAGTGTGTGACTGGAAAATGCTTCTATCGTCTTTAATGACTTCATATTGTTTTGTTTTTTGTGTGTGTGTTTTTCAAATCAGCATAATATACAATGGATCTAGAAAGTCTACACAACCCTGTTCAATCGCTAAGTTTTTGATATATACAGAAATGAGACCAATATCAATCATTTTAAAATGCCACCATTCCACCATAAATGTGACTTATAACCTGTATATCTCATTTGAAAAAAAGAAATTCAATCTTTTCAAGAGAAGAAGGAAATAGAAGAAAAGGAATTCAAGTGAGAATGTGTTTGCACAAGTGTGTACTCATAACTTGTGATGTCGCTGTGTTCAGAATTAACAAATCACTTCTTTCTTTCAAATTCATGTTTTAAACTCCAGTTTCTTTGGGGAGGGGCGGAGTTTTTCTTACCTCATTTCAGTCATGCCTACGTTTGTCAACTGGCTGTCGCACGCGCAATATATATATATATATATATATATATATATATATATATATATATATATATATATATATATATAATATTGTTTTTATATCCATTTATATTTATTTTTTTGTATTTAATTTTCGAATTATTTTTTTTTTATACCCGTTTTTATTTTCATTTTTAGTCATTTATTTATTTATTTAGTCATTTTTTTATTTTGAATTTTGGCAGTTTTGGTCCTCCATAGGTAAAATATGGCGCATAGATTTCCAGTGTGGTCAATTTGCGACAAATGTACAGCTGAAGTTTCGAGATGGGGGAAAAGGAGTGCTGCATTCAACACTTCAAACCTAAAGATTCATCATCGTCATGACGGGGGATGGCACGAGTACGAGGAACCTAAATCTGCTGAAATTTGTCGTCTGTGGCTATTCTTGTTCCCATTAAAGGTCTCATATTATTCAACTTTTCAACATACTAAAATAGTTTTCTCAAATGTGTAAAAGACATGTCTGTGACATGCATTCGTCAAAATTGACTTTGGATCTAATATTTTTGCTGTCTCTAAATCAGCCAAAAAACGCTCTGTTCAAAACAGCCTGTTTTAGGGGGGTGTCACTTTTGTGTAAAGCACCAGGTCACGCCTAGTAGTAGCAAAAAGTAGCATAACATTACTACAGAGACTATGTAGCGTTAGTTTGTGATTGTTTAGGCAATGGTTATTTTGCCGTAACTGGCAAATCTCCCGCGAACGTTATTTTGCCGTAAATGTCTCTGATTTGCCGTGAATGCTTGTAGACACATACAAGCGGTTATGAATAACACAAATGTGCACATTTAGGCCACTGCGCGGTCGCAACGTGTAAGCTGTCTCGTCGAGACCACTTAGCGGCCGGTTAGCATCACAAAGTCATGTCAACTAGGTGGCGAGTTGCCAGTCACAGCAAATTAACCACCGCGGATTGTATCTTGACAAAACAATACGCAACCGCTTCATATTATCCAACCACCGTCTGCTTTATCATATCTGACCTCTTGTAACCAAACAACCTCCACACGACAAATGTAGCTCCCACTTTAGGCACTAAAAATACACCAGTAATATGGTTGAAGGTGCACATCTCTTATTAGAAAGAATAGGAAGAAAGGCTAAATCAAAAATGTTAAAACTTACATCTTTCCCGTTTGCAGTTGTGTCACACTGTTGGGACCGATCCCTTATGTTTCAACGTGTTGCAAATCCAGCTCTGAACAGGCTTTCACTAACAAAACAGTCCTTTGAGAAATGATGTCGGTACACGTCCTTCAAAAATATAATTAATCCACCGTCTTCTCAAAGACTTGGTACGAAGGTAAGCAACCACTTTTTCCTAATCATTTTTTTCCTCTCCACGGAGCATTTGCGAGCAGGAGCAGCCAGCTTCTCGAATTTCAGTGGGCGTGACAAACCTTTACCAGAGGTGGTGCCACTAACCCGAGGGGGCTGGGTCCAGTGCACCGTGTCTTTTTGACGTCACTAAGCCACGGAAGTTTAATCTGCCCGTTTGAAGCACACATTTTAGAAAGGAGGAGAAAGCTAAAAAAAAATGTCGCGGACTGACTTTTTTCATACCTGGTTGGATTGTAGACAGGCCGGGGATGCATATTTATTGATAGAAAACCCCACTAAAGTGCATTTTCATTTTGATCAATCATTCTCAGTCGTTGAAGACTCAGGGTTTCGGTAGCTAATTAGCCACTTGAAGCCACGCTATAATATTCCAAGCCGACACTACTTTTCGGACATGTGTTTACCGGAGCTGTATAATGTCGCTGCACATGTTTGTTCACTGATAGACAAGAACGTGCTGGACATTAGTTTTACAACGGACATATGGACGTCTGAGGTTAGTGCTTAGCTTGATGGCGCAACGGCTGGGAAAATAAAAAAAGCAATCATTCAGTCAGAACTGTTATTGTGATTGCATTGTAATAATGTCAGATACATCATTAAATCCAAGCCAGAGCGATGATGGGAAATTAATCAGGTGTGTATGTAAACAAATACAAACACACACATAGTATACAATATATATTTTGATGTGTGTATTTTTAATTTTTAAATATAGTGTGTAAATATATGATATCGGTTAACCGTATTGGTGGGGGAATAAACAGTTATTGTGCATCCCTAAAAAAATTTAAATTGAGTTACACACCCTCCATTACTGAGAACTCTTGGAGGCAAACCGGGTTTTACATATCTTAAATCAGTTGTCAGATGCCATTTCTACTTCTTGGCTTCCCATTTTGATTTTAGGTATAGTATTGTATTGCCCATAGTTTCCATAAGACTCTCACAAAATCTTGAGGTTATTTTGGTACAATCATTATTATTTATATGCTTTCAAGAAGATAATTTATCTCTGAATTTATTGTTTCTGTATTTTGCTTTTTAAACTTTCTTTTATTAGTCTCTAAGTAGTAGATGATCAAAACAGACCACTGTTTAGTAGGCAAAATGTGCCCTTTAACATTTCTAAGTGCAGCTATTCCTTATTTTCTATTACTGCATCGATTGCCTTAATATCATACAATTTTTAGCCCTTCTAACCATTAACTATAGTGCTGCTCAAAGGTTTGTGAACCCTGCAGACATGGTCAGATTTTTTGTATAAAATATTAAAATAACCTTATTAAATGTTTAGACATACCCAAATCTACAATGCTGATATTGAAAATAATGGACTTAAACAAAAATAATGATAATTTATTCCTGAACAAAAGTTGTTGATTTAAGAAAAACTCTTCATGGGTGCAAAAGTATGTGAACCTCTCACTTAATCGGACATTGCACCTCCTTTTGCAATGAGAACTTCATCCAAACACTTTCTTTAGTGATTTATCAGTCTTTCACATCTACTTTGGGGGATTTACGCCACTCTTCCATGCAAAATGCAGCCAATTGAGAGAGGTTGGATGGGTGTCTAGCATAAACTGCCCGTTTCAGGTCCCGCCACAGTACTTTTAAATAATTTAAGTCAGGGTTTTGACTGGGCACATCCAGAACATGAATCTTGTTGTTCTTCAGACATTCCTTGGTTGTATTGCTGAAATGATTTGGATTATTGTCATGTTGCATGATCCATCGTCTACCAAGCTGTAACTTCACAAAGGACGGCTTCAGATTATGATCCAGGATTTCACAATATTCCTCTGAATTCCCTGGATTATGTGGAGTCGTCCAGGTCGAAAAGCCAGCCAAGAATTCTCATCCCCATGCTTCACTGTAGGGAGAAGGTTATTTTGCTAGTATGCAGTGTTGACTTTTCACCAAACATGACTGTTTGAGTTGTGACCAAACAGTTCAATTTTGGACTCATCTGTCCACGGAAGGGACTTCCAAAAAGCTTCAGTGTTGTCCAGGTACTCGCTAGCAAATTTAAGATGGGCAGCATTGATGTTTTCTGTGAGCAGAGGCTTCTACCTAGCAAGCCTTCCATGAAAGCCTTGTCGATTGACTTGTCTTCTGATAGTTGAAACATGCACATGTGTCCCAAATGCAGCAAAAGAGGTCTGCAAATCCCTTAACGTGACGTTAGAGTTGGCTTTTTACCTGAATTATCATTTTTCTTGTGGTTCTTGCTGATATTTTTAGAAGGTTGTCCACATCTAGGCAGGATTGTAGTAATTTTCAGTGTTCTCTAGTTGCAGATGATCTGCTTTACAGTGGAATGATGAAGCTCAATTATTTATTTATTTTAGATGACATTATAGCTTTCCCCAGACAGATGTGCTGTCACTACCCACTTCCTGAGGTCCCCTGAGATTTCTCTTCCTCTCAGCATGACTGACCTGTTTGGGTTCACCTGGGTAAGACTAAAGTGACGTGGTTTTGTCTCAGTTTCAGTCAGTGATGCACAATTTCTTTGCTAAACCTCTCATTTCATTGGTCCATTTCATTGGCCCATTTAACTACCAATTTGTCCTACCTGATCCTACTTGACTGCTTGTTTTAAGCAATGCATCGCAGGGTTCACTTACTTTTGCACCTACATGAATTGACCCAAAACTTTTTAAAATTAAGTTTAATTAACTTTACAATTGATTAAAAAAAAAAAAAAAAGAACAATGCATTGAATTGATAAGCCTACACCTGTTATTTCGTATACAATTTAATGGTTTAGACACTGGCATGCACAGGTAGACCCCAAGTGGTGCTCACACCATTGCCCCTCTGCCCTCAACATCTCATCACATTCACTGCCAAAAAAGTGCCCTTTGGAAAGTTCGTTTTTGTTTTTTTAATAAACACTTTACTGAGGACAGTTCAATGTTGACACAATCTTTTAGGAAAGCTGCATGATTAATCGCGTGTGAGAGCAATGATGATGACATTTCCGAATGAACAATACTGAGCTCTTAAAAAAGAAAAAAAAAAAAAAAAATCGCGTGTGAGACCCCCCCCCCCCTAACCCACGCAACCCCCCCCCCCCCCCATAAATGCGTCCCCTGCGCGCACGCACCCAACCAGCTCTCTTGCTCGCTTCCTTTGTCACGTGAACGCCACGGTCGCCAATTGCCTGTGAAAAATACGCTTTTGCCTTCTTGTAATGACAACAGTCAGTCTTATTCATTCTCGTGCCATTGGTCTGTTTGGTTACAATTGGTCTATTTATTTCGTAATTGTAGCATAATGCCTAAAAAGGACAGGCTAAAAAGAGGAAAAGAAAAGGAGCTACAGCAAGCAGTCAAGGGAAGCATCTCTCTGCTCTCTTGGATAAAATCAAAGATGCATGAAGATGAAAGGTCAGACTCAGAGTCAAGGCCAGAGAGAGTCATGTTAACTAGAGTTTAGCACCTTTTAAAGATCCCATTTTAATATTGATTTGCTCCTTAAGGTTCCAATCTTTTTTTTAAGTAGTTTGTACTAAATCAGCAGGCATTAAGCTATTATTAGCTAAATTATTAGCTATTATTTAGTACAAAGTACAAAACTAGCTGTCGGGTATTATTAACTCATTCACTGCCATTGACAGCTATAGACGTCAAAAATTCATTTGAACTATTTCTTATTAGTTTAACATATTTTTCCATTTTTGTTAACAAGAGTGTGAATTTTTTTTATACATTTTGAACAGATATAAAATATGTAATTAATCGTGAGTTAACTAGTGAAGTCATGCGATTAATTACGATTACAAATTTTAATTTCCTGATTTGTAATAATCTTTTATTTTTTTTATATATTTTAAAACATTTTAATAATCTTTTTTTTTTTATAAGGAAAATAATATAAAAAATTAGAGGCGTCAGGCGATTACAATTTTTAATCGGATTCATTCGCATGACTTTACTAGTTAATTTACGATTAATCACAGATTTTTATATCTGTTCTAATACAATTTTTAAAAATCTAGGTTTTCATACTCTTGTTAACAAAAGTGGGGAAAATGTTAAACTAATAGAAATTGTTCAAATGAATTTTTGACATCTATAATATGTGTATTTAATGTTTATTTTAAAACTTATGTTGACATATTTATCTGGGCATTTCTGATAAGTCCCCAATGCAACACAATGCAAATGCTTCCTTTATATGGTGAAAACAAACAGCGGATTGTAATGCTTTTTGCCTGTGACTATCATGCAAACAACATCTCATCACATTTTGAAATCAAAACAATCCTCACAAATCAAATTACAACAATCCAAAGTCCAACGCTTTTCAATGAGCAGATCAAGCCATCTTGACTTGTGACGTCATCTCGGAATTGTCAGTAAGGTATATTCCTTGTGCACAAAAGTGCCCTTCACCCCCCGGAGCACTTGCCCCCCAAAATCTCTGTGCACGCCACTGGGTTCAGATTGAACAAAAAAAATCAGGTTGAAACAATTGGAAAATCCAAATTGCTCAAGAGGTTCACAAACTTTTAAGCAGCACTGTATATGATTAAATCTACGTTTGACAGCATGGCGATGTAATTTCATCTGATATATGAGTTATTTTGCTGGCTATTTTTCTAACCCGTGTGTGGCTGCCGCGACCCTGTCATCCGCGCACCGGCCACAAAACTCACCCATCTAGCGGCGGACGGTCTCCCTCCGGGGAGGCCGTGAGCGAGCGCACCGGCGCAGCCGAGACGCCCCGCAATTCTCCGTCGCCGCGGGGGAGCTTGAACAGAGTCTACCGACGTGCGCCACGTTCACGCACTCCTTGGAGTGAAGCCGTGGCAAGACCGGCCAGGCCCTGCAGTACAACCGCGTCTTCTTTAAATGTGGAAATTGGATGTATGTTCAGTTCTTCAATAAACATTTGAAACAAAAACGTCTCGTTTGCCACTCAAGACTGCAAGAAATCGTAGTAAAGCAGGGGGGAAAAAGCGAACCCAGGCCCTTCTGTTTTCAGGAACATTCACTCATATACTTTCAGTGGCGCAAAGTTTGTATGAGTGGAGCATTTCTGGGAATTTAAGAGTTTGTGTTAAAAGTTAGTGTAGAGCCTTGAAAAATAATAATCCCTGGGGCGGATTGATGGAAGCATAGCTGCCAGAGTGAGTGGCACTGGAGGCAATGTGTGTGAAGTGTCTTGCTCAAGGACACAACACCACATGACTTGGAGAGAGCGGTATTCGAACAGTGGACCCTCCTTTTACTGAATGACCAGCTCTAACTCCTGAGCCACAAGTCTGAGACATTGTAGTCTGGAAGTATTAAATCTCATGTTAAATAACTCAGAAAGCAGTTTGATTAGTGTGGATTAATTTAATCCAGATTTATCTAGTCCTGGTTTATTTAAAAATTGTATGCGGAACTGGGCCTTAAGGCCAAAAGATATTTGAAGACAGTTGAGCGTTTGACGCCCCGAGCTAGAAAGGCACAAAACTTGGGACAGAAACTGCTCGTTTGTTTTGATATGTGTACCCAGTCTTAAATGTCAAAGTTGTTCTGTCCGGTAGGAACCTACAAATTTGTATTGAATGGCCACACATGATCATTTTGTGTCTGTTATATTTATATTCTTTCCACACAAACATACACGAAAACATTCCATGTGCCCCCTTTGCAACTTTGATCACCAGCCACTCAACAGGTCTCTGCATGCCTCTGGTCATCACGATTACAAAGAGCAACAAACAACGACCAGTTTCCATCTCTCCAGCACTTAAATGTCCATCTAATTGGGCGCCAAACAGGTGTTCACCGGAAGCTCCGCCCATCCACCAGGGCCATACAGGGCCTGGAAAAATACAGAGTCATCAGCAACAGAACACAGGATCACTGGACACTGGTGTAAACAAAGTGACTATGGGGTAGATGCCACGGACTTCCGACTTCCGGGTTTCACATATCAGCGTTGTTTCCGGCCACACTGATGGCCGCGTTCCAACACTCGCATACCCCCCCCCCCCTCCAATTTTGTTGTTAAACTCTTCTCTAAATGGAACATAAGATCCAATACACTGGTTGTTTTTTGTTAATCTCATACCTATTTAATAGACAAAAATATACATAATAGCAATAGCAAGTTTATTAAGTGTTCTTGTTTATTTACTGCCAGATGGTTGAAAACAGAGGGAATTGGGCTGGAAATCATATGAGAAGACCATTATTATCATAGTAATCATATGTTGTTGTCGTGTGGGGATTCATATCTCCCAGTCTCCTCTTTCCCTTTTCTTCTGACCACCACTTTGCTTTTGTATTTCAGGCTCTAGAATACTGAATAGCACATAAAATATTCATAGCAACCCACCAGAATACACACACATTTACACACACGCGACCAATCTGTTCGCACGTGCAGCCTCATTTCTCATAGCTACGACAAAGCGACACTGAAAGCCACCATTTTGTTCAACAACACACATAAAGAAGCATTGTGCGCTAAACCTGTGTGTGGGGGGGGGGGGGGTGCGTGCGTGTGTGTGGGAGGGGGTTGCACATCCAGGCCACAGGGTACAGCCAGTCCACCAGGGGGTCCAAGCCGACAATTTTGAAAACCCAAAAAATAGATAAAGTGATCTGCAATCTCTAAACCAGACATTGGGGGGCACTCTGCGTTATAGGAGAGGGCACAGTTTTAGGCTACATTTACACTGCAGGCAAGTGTGACCCAGATCAGATATTTGTTTTTTTTTGCTCAAATGCAACCTGTATCTGACTTATTTTTTTTATGTCAGTCTGAACGACTCAATTCCGATTTTATGTCCAATCTGGGTCACTTTCCTATGTGGTCCTAGATCTTATACGTATCCAAATTTTTGCAATGCGACCGCAGTTTGAATGGCCAGGTCGCATACATCCTACCTCATCAAAAGTCCAATATGCGCTCCGTTGTTTCGAGTAACAGTTGTAATGTTATATTTGACTTTAATTTAATCCCACTAGAAACATGGAGCATAAAGTTGACATTTGTGGGGATATTAGTAACTAAGCCACGCAGACGAGTCATTTATTACGCGCGGCAATGACGTGACATCATCAAAAAAGGAGCAGTCCCGTGAAATGAGGCGCTAAACAGGCTTGTCTCAATTTCACGAAATATTATTTCTACCTCCTCCCGCATCACTCCTCTATAGTTATAAGATGGTAAAACTATGAGCCCCGACGACTGACTTTACTACACAGCGTTGTGAGTGACGTATCTTCTTCTGCACATGCGGGTCACTTTGGGGACGCATACGTTCACACAGCAGACAGGCTGAGGTCGCAATTAATAGGTAATGTGAACGCTTACTCAAACAATTCTAAATTGAGAATTAAAACCTGCAGTGTGAACGTAGCCCTTATCAGAGCTTCAGAAGATGCACAACGCAGGACCTCAGAGCAAACAGCAGATGGCAGTAATGCACCTTCTACTAATGTGAACCAGTAAGGACAGAGGTGGGCACACTCGGTCCTCGAGTCCATCCAGTTTTGGATGTTTCCCTTCTCCAACACAGCTGATATATGATCAGCTCATCAGCAAGCTCTGCATAAGCCTGATAACGATCCTGTTGATTGGAATCAGCTTGTGTTGGAAGAGGGAAACCTCCAAAACCTGCAGGAACCCGGCCCTCGATGACCGAGTGTGCCCACCCCTGAGTAAGGACAACGTTGACAAATAAAACCAAACTATATCAATATTTCCTTTCCAGTACTTTTTGCAGAGTTTTGAAAATTGCATTTTTTCCCCAACTGAAATGCATTAAAATAACTATTGATAACACAAAAATGGAAAAGGGCAAAAAGACCAAGAGACTATAGCTTACGTAACAACTGATGCTGTGACCTCCTATCACTTTAATAAGAACTATAATATGAACTTTGCATTGTTTCATAAATACTTAAATATTGAGAGCTGTGATGGGACATAAGCTAGCTGTTCTTTATTCTGGTGCCAGCACTAAGATATTCTGTAGGCCTCATGGCAGACACTTTGTAGGTGTGACCTGAATAAAAGTCAAGTACTATAAATCCATATCCTGACTTGATCATCAAGTGACTACCATGGACATGCTCTATTTGAACTCATTAGATATCCTGAGTGGTCAATGAAGGAGAAGCAAACAGAATGTGCCCTTGAGACTTACCTGATTGTAATTAGTAGTCATAATTAAAAGCTTAAGGGGTCACATGTAAGACAACATCCTTGAGAGCGAATCCAATATCCGAGAGGCAGCTGCTGTTGTTAATACCCACAATTGCCTGTATCTGGTCATACCCTCAGGGTGGCTCATTTCTGAGGGTTATACTGTGCTCATGTCGTCTTGAAGTGGGATCTACATGCACATTGTAATTGAGTGGATACTAAACACATTCACACGTTATTCCTATTCTTTACTATTCTTTTTATTCTTCTGACTTTTTTGGTCCTGCACATACTTCCACATAATACATCTGATTGACATTGTTCTAATTTCAAAGTGCTCCAAAAATTCACGCCACCTGCTATTTTTCTCAACCCAAATAACTAGTTATCTCACAGTGCATTATTTTCCATCAAAATTTGCCATTAATTTTCAGTGGGACAAAAAAAATCAACATTCATCAGGCCACATCCATCATTAGTATTACCATACCATTCCATATCATGTCCTAGTTTTTGACAGGGTGGTGGTGGAAGCACGGCTGCAGTCTCCTTGATTGAGCAAGGTACTGATACTGCTCAAGCACCCCGTCCTCCATTTTGTGCCACTAAAAATGTGTGTTTGCTGTGATGCGTCAAATGCAGAGGTGAAACTTTATGTATATAGTGTACATGACAAAAAAAGATGATTTCATCTATTTAACTTTGCAATTTCAATAATTATTTACAAAATCTTGATTTTCCAGAAATTGCGCACTTTTTTTTAAATAGCTTTACACACTCCCACTGCCTCCAAATAATAAAACCTGCGATGAGAATATAAACAATGAATAAAAGGTGATTTTTCTCCAAACCTCTATTTTTAAAATCTGTCACCAGCATTTTTATGTACACCTAAAATGTGTATGAGAGGTCTATGAAAACAACTCTCATCATGTCTTGTCAATAGCTATAAACAGGGCAAAAATTTAATTGTGTACAATATCTCACTGGTCAGACTTAGTTGCTTGCCAGATAAGATCAACTGAAAAAAATCAATGGTTAGAGAGCCGTAATAAATCTTTTGTTCTGAAAATTGATTCTCCAGAAGAACAATCAAATCTCAGATTGGCTGTGAATCAACAAAACAGAAGAGAAAGAAATGAATTATATTGTTGTGACACATTGATTCAATATGGGTAAGTGCTAAGGTTGGCAAAAGTTTTAAATAACAGCGAGCAAAATGTGCGTCAACAAAATCAGATCGTACCCTTCACTAAACACACAAATAATTGACTGCACTACACTAATATACTTTGCGATTGATATTTAGAGAATGTACTGTTCTGAATGTACTAATCTGGCCAAGAAACACGCAGATACCTCAAGATAAGTGGCACATGCTGAATTACAGACCTGGAGAAACAACCTAGCGTATGTTTCAGTAAAGTTATATCTCACTAACAGGAGACCTGAGGGATGAGCTTTAGAACAAAAAAACTTGGCTATTAAAATGACAAAAATTGAGCACAACAATTTGATAGATGGCTTTGTCTTACTTACAGTATGCACTTTCATTGGTAGCGTTACAGGCCAAGGGATAGAGTATTGCAGTGCCGCACTTTGGCACAGGGGGGCGGTGCTGATCCAGGGAGTGAATGAGAGCGGTGGAGCTTGCTCTGGTAGGCATCTACATTTTTGTTCATCCATCCATCCATCCATTAATGTCATTGTGAAATTATATTAATCAAACCTAATGTGGAAAAGTTACATTCACATACTGTATACAATTGCATGTGATAAGTGTTCTTCATGCTCAGCGAAGAACTATTATATAAGTTAATGCTAAATGTTATGAAAGAGCTGAACGAGTCTGTTGGAATGATCTTCACCACCGCTGCAGATCAGAGAGGTGGAGTGTTCATGATTATTTTTGTTATTGTCAGTGATTTTCGTATTTCTCAGTGACTCAATCATCTCTGTTTTCAATTTATTTATTTATTTATTTTTACAATACTTCCACTATATTTCTTCCACTATAATTGTTCTTTGTATGGAGAATGTCACAAAATAAAAACATTCCCCAAAATGCCAGACATCCAACTTTAAAAAAAAATCTATATAAGACGTGAGCAGGATAGTGTTACGTGGACAGGATGTCTCTACAAAAGACAATTTACAGAAATACTCCGCAAGGTTTTCTCGTGGTTGATGTGCAACTATACTAAATGATAAGTAATCCAAGATTGCCATCTGGTGGCAAAAATGATCATGCCTTTTATAAGAACCAGCCATTCATTAAAAACAATCTTGTGTTATGCCAAATAATCAGGATTTACAGTGCAAACTGAAAGAGGAGCAATGTCACATCAAGCTTCAACAATGGAACCAGTTAGATCAAATTATGTCCCAGTCGTACTGTATACTTGGATCGTTGTTTTAAGTTCTGTGTTTAACTCTATTTTGTTGTAAACTGAATGTTTTGCAAGGTGTGCTGCAATTGCTCCTATACCTCCTTACAGAATTTCAAATAAAGACGACTCGGACTCGTTTAATTCCCAGGATTAGAAACAATCTGTTTCAGCCCAACATGTATAAACTCTCACACAGATGCTAAAAGAGGCTAGTAATTGACCATCAAAGATCAAAAGATAGAAATGACATAAATACTCTACCCCAAATGATAAAAGGATACAACATCCATCCTAAAACTTGAGGACTATATACATTTTCTCGTTGTATATTATTTTCTCAGCACCCGAATTAGTGCTGCAAAAATCAAAAGAAAGATCAAAATTCAGGAGTTGATACTGCAATAATACTATACTAATGGTGCATTCACACATCTGGATCGGGGGTTTAAAAAAACACAAAGCCAGGTTGGAGGGACTTTTTTTTTTGTGTTCTTCTAAGCCAAGAGTTGTCATATGCTCAGGGAATTGTGAGCAGGTGTGTTGTCATGGTGAAGCAGCCACAGGCTGTCTTTGCCACAGCTCTCGCCTCTCGTGATTGATTATCTGCACATATTGAAGAGGAAAACTCATAGAGTTCACAATAATCTTATCTTCCAAACAAAACGGGAAGTAAAAAAAAAAGTTACTTGTTTTCTCAATATTCTTTCGAACACCAACATGGGAAAAAACAACAACAAATGACTCATTTTCCAATTTCTAATTTTGTGCACGAATGGGGTAAAAGATGCTAGTCCTGTACGTACAGTATTTCCAAATGTTTTTTTACAGGAGGATTACTCACAAAATCGGGATTAAAGAAATGACAAACTTGTGTGAATGGATACATTTAGGCATTGTCTACACGCAGCCGGGTATTTTTAAAACTGTTGTGGGGCAAGACTCATTGCTAAGTGGTACGTCTCATCCAGTTCTGTCTGGCCTTGGATCCTGTAATGCGGACAACCGTTTTTCCTCCACGGACTCTGTAGGAGTACCCCTCCTTCTCCCCGTTTGGGCTCTGAGGGTGCTGGTTATTCGCTCCCGCTGCCGCTCCCGCTCCCTGGGGCTGCGGGACCGCCCCTCCCTCGCCCCAGAGGTAGTGGTTTCTGGACGCTGTGTGTTCACAGATGAGCTGCCACTGAGCTGCTCATCTGATCCACTGAATGACAATGAAGACCGCTCTTCTTCCCCCGGAGGAGCGCTCAAATTGCTTTTTTAACTATAAAGATGAGGGGGAAAAAGAAAATCAACTCATTCCTTTGTCATAGGAATTATTTGTTTAGGGATGTCATACACTAATTAAAAGCTATCAGTTTCTTCGCAATGTGCCATGAATAATTACCAAATTGATACAGTCTCCAATACTGTTAACTGTGGTTAACATGATTTCACATAGACCTTCTTGGTTGTAGGTGGGGGAGAAGAAAAGGCATGATATCAGCATATTTCCTTTTGGGTTCCTCCTGCTAAACCGCTAGCTGCAATTTTTGGGGGGGGTTTCACAAAGGCGTCCCTCAGTGACCGCCATTTTGCTTTGCAGACATTTACCTGAAACAAAGAAGACATGTAGGTTAATGAAACAATCTCTAACTTACCGTTTTTTGTTTTTTTTATTCCTTCAGAGATACTTGGCATCTGGGGTCTCGCTGATAAGCCTGGCATTCAGCTATCGCCTGGGTCATGCTACTGTCATCAACTCAGTCCATATGGTGTATGCAGCAATCGAAAAGACCATGATGGACAAGTTCCTTCCTATGCCGACCCGAGACTCCTGGAGGGAGGTGACAGAATGCTTCTGGGAAAAATGGTACTTCCCTAATTGCCTGGGAGCACTTGATGGGAAACACATCATGGTTCAAGCACCACCCCAATCAGGAAGCCTATTTTTTAATCATAAAAACATTTTCCATTGTGCTTTTGGCGCTTGTTGATGCAGATTACTGCTTCAAGTGCATTCAGGTGTGAGACTTTGGAAGAACAAGTGACGGTGGTGTTTATGCAGGATCAGATTCGGGAGTGGGAATGGCACGGTACACGGTACACTCCAGGCCCCCCAAAGTACCACTCTGCCTGATGCTGCTCACCGAGGGGATGTGCCACATGTCATGGTGGGTGACGTAGCATTCCCTCTGAAGCCCTACCTCATGAGACCCAACATTTCGTCCTGGCAATACCAAAACTGCCAAATATTAAAAATAAATGAGTTTCAACTCTCCGGTTTTCAGTTTTACTTCTTTTTTTCAGTTTAAACTTAGTGGCAGTGTTTTAATGTTAAGGGAAGGGGTAGGGGGCGGGGCTTTCAGTGCGAGAATGCGCATCCAGTTTTTCAGGAGAGGAGAGAGAAGAGAGCGACCTCTGTCGGTTAAAGGCAAGAATGTACTGAATTCTCTGTGGCAGATAGAGACTCATGGATAAAAGTTCCCCAGGGACTTCTAAACCGCCTGTAAGTCTGTGTTTTTTCTACATGTAACTTTGTGGCGTTAAAACCACCATGTTTGAAATTACTTTATGCATCGTGTCATGCTAATTTAGCAAATGTGCTAACGTGCTAAGTGGTTTACTACAGAAACATTAACACTGACAGCTAGGGAATCTTCATCATCATAAACAATATTTCAATGCAACTTAATAAACCTACACAATATATTGATGTTAAAGCAATTTTGGACTGCAGAAACTCAAAAGGGTGGTTAGACAAAGGGGCACCTTTAAGTTGGAGTTGAATATATTAAGACAATTCCATATGTCAAAATGAAGCAATGTTTGGCACAATTCCCAACATGCCAAATGTACCACCTACTATGACATGAATTCCACCCACATCATTAAAACTTAAAAATATTTTAGAAGACAATGGTTAATGTCTAAACTAACGCCTATACACTTAAAGTATACTGTAGTGTATACACTAACTATGACATGAATTGCGATGTATCACTAACCTCAGTGTTGATTTTATGAGTAAAACATTGATGATTCAAAATAATGCTAAAAAACAGAGGCAGTCTTTTGAACGGCTTTTTTAAGTGAACGGTTCCTGGTTGAACGGCAAAGAGCCATAACTCCCATCACTACCGCACTGCTCGGCTAGCTGGCGGGCCAGCTCAGCCCAACCCACGCATGCACTGCGTTTCCACCTCCAATGTGCATCTGGGACGCTGGGCGGAAGTGACGCATAACCGGCTGCGGCACAATAGTAGAGCGGGGAAAACAACACATAGCCAAAACACGGAAGCCATGGAGGACGACGCTGACGTGTCAGCGAATCACACTGCTACACACAAAATTCAAAACTCTGTGCGCGCGCCGCACGGCCCGGGCCTCATTCCATTTGTTGGAAACACAATCAAAAGTGCCAAAATCACTCTGTAAATCTTGGGGTTTTTTTGAGAGGAGGAGATGTTGTGAGCGCTTATTTGACATTTTCAAGACAGAATAGAATACTTTCATTGCAAAACACATATCATTAGTACACTCATTCATTCACATAGTTACACTATAGTCACTGCCATAAGTTTAGAATAGTTACAACATACACGCTCACGCACACACGCGCGCGCACACACATACACAGGCACGTGCCTGACACTATTAGCTTAGTGAGAGTAATTGAGAGTGAATGAAAGAGCTCATTACCAGAGAACCAGGCCCAGTACTGTGTTACTATGATATTACCAAGGAAGTGCGCCTGCAAGTGGATGCTTCAAAACACTGGTTGGGAGCAGTGTTACTGCAGGAAGGTTGACCGATAGCATATGCCTCTAGGTCACTCACCCTGACAGAGGTTAATTATGCACAGATCGAAGGAACTCTTTGCTGTGTTGTTCGGATGCAAGAGATTTCACACCTACGTTTATGGCAGGAAAGTGATTGTTGAGTCCGACCATAATCCCCTTGAGTCGATACTTAAGAAGCCCATTTCTTGTGCACCTACTCGCCTTCAGCGGATGCTTCTACAACTACAACGGTACGATTTTGAAATCCTGCACCATCCTGGGAAGGACATCCCTGTGGCCGACACGTTGTCCCGGAAGCCACTACCGCATTATGACAACACACTCAGCGAAGGTATGGATGAACAAGTTCACTCAGTAATGAAAAGCTTGAAAATCAGTGACAAGAAACTCACAGAATTAGGCACAGCCACAGAAAATGATTCCCAGCTCCAAATGTTGAAACAAATGGTGCTGTCAGGCTGGACTGAGGACCGAAACAAATGCCCTCCAACACTACTCGACTTCTGGCACTTCAGAGATGAGAACTCACACTAAAAAGGAATAGTGTTCAAAGGTGACAAAATAATTGTACTTGTTGAAAAAACGTGCTGGAAAAGATCCACATGGGACACATGGGTATTGAGAGGAGCAAACAGAGAGCCAGGAACGCCCTCTTCTGGCCAGGAATGGGTAAAGCATTAGCTGTCTCTGTTGAAAACTGCTCCATACGCCAGGAAAGACGTTCATCAAACACCAAAGAACCTCTCATATCACACCAAATTCTCAAAAGACCCTGGCAAATCATTGCCTCAGAAGGGAAAAGAGTACATGATCATTGTAGATCAGGGGTGGGCACACTCGGTCCTCGAGGGCCAGAGTCCTGCAGGTTTTGGATATTTCTCTTCTCCAACACAGCTGATATATGATCAGCTCATCAGCAAGCTTTGCAAAACCCTGATAACGATCCTGTTGATTGGAATCAGCTTGTGTTGGAAAAGGGAAACCTCCAAAACCTGCAGGACTCCGGCCCTCGAGGACCGAGTTTGCCCACCTCAATTTTTGACTATTACAGCTGCTATTTTGAATTGGATAGGCTTTATTCCACCACGTCAGGTTCAGTCATAAACAAAATGAAAGCTGTGTTTGCACGTCACGGTGTTCCTGAAAAAATTATCTCCGACAATTGCCCTCAGTACAGCTTACAGGACATTGCAGCTTCATGGGACTTTGAGCATGTTACAACAAGCCCCCATTACCCACAGAGTAATAGACTTGCAAAGAGAACGGTCAGAACTGATAAATCAATATCGGACAAAGCTCACACTCAGAAAACTGAGCCATACTTGTCCATCTAAGAGCACCGTAATACACCTGTGGATGGATTCAACTCTCCTGCGCAGCTTCTTATGAGCCGACGCCTACGTTCTGTACTCCCAATCACTAATCAACACCTCAAGCCCCGTGTTGTAGGTTCGAGAGCAGTACAAGAAACTAGGAAGAACAAACAGGCTACTCAAAAGCTATACTACGACTAAGGAGCTAAGCCATTATCTACACTGCAGCCTGGAAATAACATAAGGTACCAACAAGCGACTGGAACATGGAAACCAGCTGTCATCCTGCAACCAGCTGAAACGGAACGCTCATACCTCATCCGCACTGGTGGAGGACAGACACTCCGCCGCAACCGACGACACCTAACAAGCACCCAGAACCAACCACCAACCGTTGACTTCACAGTAACCTCTACTGGAACCAATTACCAAGTGCTCACAACAGCACAGGACTGGCAGTCGACCAAGGAAGTCAACTCAAATTTACAGAAAACATTGCAGTTACCACAATCAGGCATGACATCGTCCTGATGTCAGAAACATCAAGACAAGTGGTCTTGCTGCAGTTGACTGTCCCTTGGGAAGACCGGATAGAGGAGACTTTTGAGAGGAAGAGGGCCACGTATGAAGAGCTGGCAGGTGAATGCGGAAGTAGGGGATGAAGGACCCGGTGCAATTGAGGTGGGATTTGTCGGCCAGTCACTCATTCGAGCCTTCGCTATAATGCCGAGTTTACACTGACTGCGTGATGGATGCGGAGCAGTTTCTGTACAGCATCCATACGGAGTATCCCAGGGTCCCTGGTTCGTCCTCCCGCCTATGTCAGGTCCAGTTTCAGTAATTGTGCGTAACGGTTCCCCCAGACTGCGCAGTGGGCCTCAAGCGCGTTGAGGCCCCGCGTAGCGGGGTTGAGAACACCGGCCTGGAGCATCCCAGGGTCGCTGTTTCATCCTCCCGCCTAAGTCCAGTTCCAGGAATTGCACCCCCCAAGCCAGGTCCAGTTCCAGGAATTCTACCAACCGCTTCTCCCAGCAACCAAGCATATCAAGGCCCCGCGAAGCTGGGCCAAGAACACCGCCATGGAGCATCCCAGGGTCGCTGGTTCGTTCTCACGCCTGGGCCGAATTCCAGGAATTCAACCCCCAAGCCAGGCCCAATTCCAGTAATTTCACCCCCAAGCGGCAATCCGCCAAACACCAAACGACAGGTGCTCGGGGGCTGGGAGTGAGCGGTGCCTGGTGTCCAGTTCCAGGATTTCTCCTGGTAAATTGAATACAAATCCTATGATTGAATAATGGGTTAGATCAAGTTCTAGGAATTGGACCTCGAATGTGGAAATATGTAAGACATTGCGTCAATGTATTTTCTATTCAAACATGTATTTTATTAGAAAGAAACTAGCAATTTGAGTATTGTAATCAAACTGTATTTTAGACATAGTTGACTAAAACAAACATTCAACATGAGAAATATGAACATAATACATATATACTATTATTATTATTATATATACAATTATTTTCATACAACACATATACTGCATACAGAAACACAATAATTGTGGTTATTTGTTGTAATTATTCACCCTTGTCCATCCCAATGTCAGTGTTGACAGCATCAACGACAACATGCTTTTTTTACTCATTGTCCGTCTCTATTGCCTTTTTTTGGCCCTCTACCTCTTCAGAGGTGCTGCTGTCCTCCTGGCTCCCCCCCCTTTTTCATATGAGCTGTCATCACTGTCCTCCTCTGAGTATGTCCCGTCCTGTCGGTCGTAGTCGTGGTCGTCATCGTCCTCCCGGCCCTCTACTGCTGATGATTTTGAAATAAATGAGTTATGTATGTTTATTTTTGGGCTAGCAAGCAAGAATATGCAATGGATAATCATTATACGTTGTAAAAGACTTATCTTGTAATCACTCGGGCTGGTTAGAAGAATCTACCAAGGAGCGCAAGATGTTTATTCGAATTTGGTAGATCTCTTGTGCCGTGGTCTCTGGGGTCGTGGCACATGCTGTTGTTCAGGTCTCGTGTCTCTTGTTCTGTGAGACTGCAATCAGCCTGTAGCAGAGTAGGTGAACATTTTTGGCAATGGCAAAATCATGTTTGTATGGAAATGGCAATATTAATCAAAGTAACACATCCATCTCGCAATAGCTGTCCATATGTCACGGAGGACCCAAATTTTCCCCACGTTTTTATGAAATGTTCCCCCATTTTGATGAAATCACTACCTCGGCTGAAGACTGTTTTTGATTTTTTTTTATAGCCGTAAAGAAGTGGTCTCAAATTGAGGAACTCCGTGATACATTCCATAGTTAGTTTGTTGACTGTGACTATTGCTGGCCCAAATGTTGTGATCTGTTACCTGGGAAAGTCTGAAGTAGAAGAACATTTTATGCAGGGTGTTATACATTTCTATGACAACTAGAAAACGGTGTAAGTACCAGTTGCCTGTACCACACAAAACTCTCCATCATTAACACTTACCCTGATTGTATGTGTTTCCTTAAAGGTCTGCACTTGTAGGACAACCTCTGGTGTCATGGCCAGGAACACACACTTACGGTGCCCCGACATTACCTGTCCTACCATGACGCCTACAAGCAGTCCTATGACATAGTTTAATGCACCGTTGTTATGAGGGTCTTCAGCTAGCTACCGGAGCCCCCCCCCACCCACCCCTATGTGGGGGCCCTCTTCATGTAGAGGAGCATGTGGTGAGACCTGACCAGTCTTTCTGTAGCCGCACCGCGTCCCAGCGCTCCAAACGCGTCCTTTGCGCCACCCCATGCACTTTCGTGCTCGTCCGTACATTGATTACAATGCAAACGCGCCGCCCGAAACGCCTCCCCTGCTTTTCGTGTGAATGTAGAATTACGCAGTCAGTGTAAACTTCATATTATTATGTGGAAGAAGTTTTAGATTTTCTCATAAAAAAAATGGCAGCAAAAACAAAAGTGTTGCGCTTATATTTTTGGTGAGTATAGTTTTATTTCTTTTTTTTAAGAAAAAGAGTAAAATACTGACAACAAACTAAATGTTTCTCTGTAACTTCATGTGGAATGTAATTAGCGGATTGAGTGAATGTGTTTTGGCATGTTTGGTAAAATCAATTTACATGACAGTAAGATTACGATCTTTTTCGATTGTCTTTGCATCTGCAAATTTGTGAAGAATAGCAGTGTGAATTTCGTATTTGGCTTTAATCCCTATTGAAAAATAAAGCATAAAGTGGATATTTGCGGTAATTAGTGTGTTGTGAACAAAATAACAAAAATGATGAATGTAAAATTAAATTATTTATCCCATCCCGGCATCAAGCAGCAACAGTTGTGACACTGGCACCTTCATTAATATCATAGAAAAGTGTTTCCTTTTTTCCCTTGCCTTTTTATTGTCAATAAAGTTTATAGAACTCCTTTTCCTGCTGTCCTTCATTTTTTGAGGTTAAGGTTGTTGGTCATAGTTGTTGCTACACTTCCTTAATGAGGGCAGCAGTGACAAGTATTGTCAATGCATATACACAGCAGAGAGAATAGGTTATTGTGCTTCATGATAAACACAATTCTGATAGACATATCTAATCTAGTTCATGTGCTGCTCTTTATTTTTTATATCCATTCATATTTTTGTTCTCTGCAACTGTTAAGGGTCATTTTAAAATAATGTCTAGAAAATGTTGTTTAGGTTTTACGAGTTAAATAGGTATACGAAAATGAGGTCTGTAAAATCAGAATGTTATTGTGAAAATCCCTTCAACAATGAGGCTTGGTGTTTTTGTCTTGTGAGTTTTGGTTTGACTAGCACCTGAAAAAACAATAACCAAATGTACTGTCGGAGAAACAGTGATTAAGTGGGGACACGATGAGTGAATGCTCAGCTAACCGTCTTATCAATATTTAACGTCTTTAAATGAATGATTGAGATCGTTTCT
Source organism: Leptonotus elevatus (assembly GCF_054856555.1). NCBI lineage: Eukaryota > Metazoa > Chordata > Actinopteri > Syngnathiformes > Syngnathidae > Leptonotus > Leptonotus elevatus. Next base: position 18,496,533 of record NC_141252.1, read on the forward strand.
TTGCTTCATGCTTGAAGCCATTCTAAATGGGGGCAACTGGGTGAACATAAAATGGAAAAAGATGATATATTTTTAGTGTTCTGTACAAGTTGCCTACATCGGTGGGGTCAAGTTAACATGAAGGTAAGGGGAGGGTGAAAAGAACAAACTAAGTGATTTCAACTACATGTGCTCAACTTTATGTCCGATTGTCAGAGCCTGAAGCTCCGCCCATTGTTTTATTAACTGTGCGTCTAAATCCATGATCGAGAGGCTAAGGCTTGTCCAGCAGCTGCAGCTGTCATCTCTCAGCTCCTCCTGTCCTTCGGAAAACACGTTGACTGTGAAAATGGACACAGCTGGTAAGGTAAGTGATATAGCCATGAATATTGCTTGCGTATTTCACCACATTACTACGAATGAATATCATGCCAAATGGGCTCCCGTGGTGAGAGTGATGATTTTTTCAGTAATTCTATCTGAGTTCTATGATGTACTGTATATAACAATCTATTGACACACAGAGGGGAAGCATGCTACCAGTATGTAGCCGCATTATATAAGTGTTGTAAAACACAACTCCCAAGGTCTGTTTTGACCTTTAGAACTGCCTTATCGGCCTGCAACCAAGCAACTGCTCATGTGTATTGTAGTTTATAGAGCCTACTGACCAAAGTTAACGAAAAAAAGAAAAATACAATTCAAAAAAAAATTTCGTTAACGAAATTGAATAAAAATGAAAATGCTTTTTAAAAAACTAAAAATACCAAACTATATTTTATGTTTTCAAAACTAACAAACTATTACTATAGCAAAAATTTCCTTCGTTTTAGTCTTTGGTGAATAATTTAATGCATGAGCCTTTGGGGATGATTTTAAATGTGATTTTAAGTATATTTATTTAACTGGAAGTGTCATCTAGCAGCCGCCAATAGAAAAGCACCTTCAGATGACGTCGCTCATCGGCCACTGTAATGCAATGTAATCGCAAACGCAAATCAAAAAACACAAATACAAAAAATGAAACAAAACAACGAAAAGGTCATCACAAACACAAATAAAAAAACAAACAAACACAAAATACGAAACAAAACGTAATCGCAAACAAAACAAAAAATGAAACAAAAAAACTAAAAGTAACCGCAAACACAAGTTTTACCTTTGCATTACGAGGTATATTGTCCCCCGGTGTGAGCGTAGCATCTCGTCCCAGCGACTCAGCCAGCGACAAGCTTTTGAATCAGCCCCGGTGTAAGGAGAAGAGACGGCATTGACTACATATTGATATAGGTCGTGCGCTGTGAATTCCGGCAAAGTCGGCGATTTGATTAACTCAAAACGAAATAAAAACTAACTCAAATGAAAATTCCCAAACTATAATAACCCTGCTACTGACTAAAGCAGGTGGCTTTGTTTTTACTGTGGGCCTGTCACTTACCACGTTGTGTCAGTCACAAATTAGATTAGAGTATTAGAGTATTACGGCAACAACATTTTTGAAAAACAGATTATTTCATAAATAATAATTGTAATATTTTCGAGACAAACAGGCAGGGCTTGACATTACTTTCTTTGCTCACCAGTCACTGAGTGAGGATAGTGGTTTGCCACATTTACAAGTCACTCAGCAATTGAAATAGCCACAAATGTTTGGGTGATAATAGGCGTTATGAACCAACTTTCAGTAAATCAGGCAAAACTACTTCCTTACGGCAACTGTAAAACAACTGTAGAAATATTCAAGAACATTGTGTTTTTGTTTTACAAAAGATGTCTTCAAGAGTTAACAAAGATGACCATAGCCAATGTCTCGGCTCCGTGTTAATGATAGCGCTGTCACTATCGAATATTTGTATCGACTAATCTGGTTCATTATAATTTAGCATCCCCCCCCCCCTGATAACTGTTTATTAACCAGTGATTAGTGGTTATTTTTTTACTTCGTATTGATATAGTATTTAAAAAAAAAGGGAGATTGATGTTGTACTATGTTACCAAACTGGTCATTGTTTTCCAAAGTAAAACCAGATGTTTGCAAATGTCTCATTTTGATTAAACACAGACGATAATCAGTCTTCTTTTATGAAGGACTGCAAAAATCAGTGAACAATTACTGTTGATATGCTGAAATCAGAGGATTTGGACAATTTAAAATTAAATAATGGCTTCAAACGATTACTCGATGATTAAAATAGCTGTTGATTACTTTGATAATCGATTACGTGTCGAGTAATCGGTTAATTTTGACAGCCTAATACACACATATTTAACTTATTTTCCTAAGGAACAAGCAATCGAGAAAACAAAATTTCAGGTTCAAAGTAACCCAAGTCATTGCTCATGTAATTTGTTTTGTCTAATGCTCTCAAGGTCATCAGTTGTAAAGCAGCAGTGGCCTGGGAACCACATAAGCCTTTGACGATCGAGGAGATTGAGGTCGAGCCACCGCAGGCCAACGAGGTCCGCGTCAAGGTGAGAAAAGGGAATTCCACATTATTTGTTTGTATTGCACAACTAATCATAACATACACTACTCAAATAATGTTTCAGGTTTTTGGCTGTCAGGTAAAAATTCTGGATGAACCCCATATGCACTAAAATCTCCTATAACAGGTGGACCTAATTTGACCATCTTAACGCACGTAAAACTGTTCAATGTGTCAGGGCTTTTTGCACAAATGACTGTTCGCTAACAGTGACCTGAACAGCAAATTTCACAACAGGTGATTCATAAATCGACCACTACATTTCCAAGGATGTATCTTTGTACGCCTTTCTGTGACCGCTTCAGTCAATATGTAAGACAAAAACTCACATTGTGTGTGGCACATGGAGGACAATATAACATGACAGGACTCAACAATTATTAACTCATTGACTCGCAGCCATTTTCAGTGAAGCAACCCCCTTCGCTCCCGACTGTTTTACTGGATTTTGACTGATTTTGCAAGGTGCACAGAATATTGTGTTCTATTGCTATAAAATAGGGAACTTGCAGTTGTTTGTATCTGTTTCTGTTTTGCCGCAATTAGCATTAGCATGTAGCTAAGTTTCATCATTATTCACAAACCTGTTGAAAACACTAGTTACAACATGGCCCTGACTGATCTCTTATACTCTGCTGCCACCTGCTTGCCGTTTTTGTAATAACTACCATTGTTTCAAGCAATCTCTTCAGTTCAGAGGCTGCATCAAAGAATTATGTATGCTCTAGCATAACCCCCCCCCCCCCCCATAAAAAAAAATTATAAATATGTTTTGGGGGAGTGAAGGACAAAGTATTTAAAAAACATATTTATACGTTTTTTGGGTTTGTATGAGTTAATTATGTCGTTGGAGGAATGCCATAGAGACTCAAAATAGATCAAATTAATTCTGTCCATTTTATGCTGCTAATTCTCTTCGGGGTCATAGGTGAGCTGGCCTGGAACTTATTCCAGCTGTCTTTGGGTGAAAGGTGAACTACACCCTGGGCTCAGTGATGTAAGGCATTTATAGTTGTAAAGCACATTTCAGACAAGGAATTTCAAGGTCCTTTTACACATGGCATAAAAGGCATCAAAATATTATGAAAATTATAATGTGCTAATTTAACTAAGTTCTATTTAAAATAACATTAAAGAAAGACTATTGAAGGAAATAAAATGAAAATGTCAAAAAATTCATATAAAACCAATTATATAAGACAGGTTAAGAAAAGTTACAGTGCAGAGTGAGTTTAAATTTTATCTACTAAAAGTCATCGGTAAATGGAAATCTTTAGTCTTCATTTGAAAGAAATGAGTTTGAGCAAATCCTTTGAGTTTGTCCTAGACATTTGGTGTATACAAAGTGAACACTGCCTGCCTCCCTCCCTATGTTTACTTGTAACTCGGATTACAGCAAGCAGATCTGTCCCAAGATGACCTGCAAGTTCTGGATGTTTCATATGTTAGGGACAAATCAGACGTGTAGTTGGCCATTAAACTTGTGGGCTTGTGAAGCCCTTTGAGACTTTTTTTTGTGTGAATGAGGGCTGTAGAAAGCAAGTGGACTCGACTAAACCATTCTGGACTGTTTACATTGACACCAAAAAAAAAAAAACTTGAGCAGCTAAAATCTCAATCATCGTTTGGTAAGCCAACTGTATCGAGAATAACAAAAATGCTCTAAGAAGAGTCACAACTGACTGACTGACTGACTGAAGAACTGCAGGAAGAATAAACTGACTCCTCCAGCATAATTGTATTTTATTTTATTAAACTAAGACTACGTTAAATGAATGTGTTACTCGCACCAAGCACTCAATCAAGTGTTTTTACTGACAGTTGTTCTCTTTCGAGCAGATTGTGGCAACAGGCGTCTGCCGTACTGACCTCTTCTACCTTAATGAAACCGACAATAAAGACCTCTTCCCAATGGTGCTCGGTCATGAGGGAGCAGGCATTGTTGAGAGTGTCGGTCCTGGAGTCACCGAATTTCAGACAGGTCAGTTTGTAAGCATCTCAGAACGCACATTTATTCCAAAACATGAGGCAATTTGATACTGCATTTATGTTTGTGTGTTTGCTAGGGATGTAACAATACCCAAACGTCACAATAGGATAATTATGACAATATGAATCTCACGGTACGATAATGATCACAATATTGTGGCGGCGATATACAGTGGTACCTTGGAGGTTGAACATAATTCGTTCCTGCGAAGTGTTCAAAGTCTGAATTGTTCAACCTCCGAAACATATTTTCCTATAGAAAATAATGTAAATGCAATTAATCTGTTCCCAAGCTCCAAAAACCGAAAATTCCTATTTTAATTTATATTTATGTTTTTTACATTTACATCAGTGTCACCGTGTGCCAGTATTTACAGAAGCAGTCACGGTAGTTACAACGGCGCGATAATCTTCTTCCTAATTCCACTGTGGTTCGTAGCACTGTACGTTTTTTTTTGCTGCCACTCGCACTGTTGTCTTTCTTTGGGCCCATGTCAAAGAAAATTGTCGCGAGTAAGGATCACCTCCGGGAGTATTCACGATCTGAGTGGAAATGAGCAGCAGTGTATCGTCTCAACTACTGCAACGTGAACATTCGGCATTGCTCGGCTCCGCTCAGCTTCACTCGGCTTCCTGTTTTCAAAGTGTGTTTGGTTTAGCTTGCTTTGCTTGGGTGTTCAAAATCCGAGGCATTTTTTACTCAGATTTTTTTGGTTGAAGTCCGATTTGTACGAGTTCCCAGACGTTCAAACGCCGAGGTTCCACTGTATAGAAAAAGCTCACAATACTGTCTAAAAACTCATGATATTGTGAAAAAGAAACAGGCTTGGCCAGTCCTTTTATTGGCTCTGTGGCGCAAAGTATCAACTGAAGTGGGCGAAATTTAATTTCTTTTGACGGAGATGTTGAAAAAATATTTGCTGGTATGACGGATCTATGGGAGTGATAACCGCTGCAGTATGTCCAGTTAGAACATAAATTAACATAGAACATAGAGCAATAATCAGACTAGATTTTTTCTTTGGACCTTTTTAGTTTGCTTGTACAAATAAACTAAAGGAGCAATTGCATGAAAATGTCTCATCTATACAATGCTAACTACCTGAGGTCATGATAATACACTCTAAAAAGAGAATTGTTGAATCAATTTCAGATGAAACAGAATTGTTGACCAACTTAATAAAGTTGCTTCAAGTGGTAACACGATTGAATTAAGTTAATCTAAACTTAATTAATAAAATTTTAATTAAGTTAATCTAAACTTAATTAATAAAATTGTAATTAAGTTAATCTAAATATATATATATATGAATATATTAAGTTTAATTAATTATGAGTTCATTAAATTTCATATATTCACTTTGGATTAACTTAATTCTATCGTGTGTTACCACTTGAGGTAATTTTATTAAATTGGTCAACAATTCTCTGTTTAATCTTTATTTGGTTCAACAATTCTCTTTTTAGAGTGTACATCTAATTTAAATAGTACCAGGTAACATTAACCTCAATGTAGATAAACGACCTACAATCACTGATAACACTTAATATTGATGCACTTACTTGCGAATGAATGCACATTGTGAATCGAGTCCATTTGTGGAGGAACTCAGAAGTGTTACATTCCCCTTCATTTGACCATTATTGTGGGTCTTAAACATAGCAGGCCAAACCATGGCTAATTAAAATTAAACTGCACTAACAAACTAACCACCAGATGGTGCTGGAACTGCGCAAATGGAATACAACCTCTTTTAAAATCGTAACATGACAACGATGGTATCGTGGCAATTCTAAAGTCGTTATTGTTACATCCTGAGCGTTTGCATCACTTGAGCATTGATTTTGTCTTGTAGGAGACAAAGTTATCCCCCTGATCATTTCCCAGTGTAGAGAGTGTCGCTACTGTAAGAGTCCCAAGACTAACCAGTGTGAAAAAGCATGGTGAGGATGTTATTGATTTTTGCCTCTTGAGTGTCTTTCCCTCCCTTTCCTAGAACAAAGTTGGTAATTCGCAGTCATACTTCTTAACATACCAATCTCTCATTGGCCTATCCTCTCCAACACCTTACACGTTTGCTGTCAAAACAGTGAGCTTTTCCTCAGTGGCTCTCACAAAGACGGGGTTGTGAGTTAACACTGGATGATAACCCAATTCCCTCCAATCTCCACTCATCGTCTTAATCATCCCTCTTATTTCTCCTACCTGGCTTTTATTGCCTATTGTGAGGCTGTACCTTCTCCCGTTTAGTCTGCCTTACTGTTTTCTTAACCACTGTTTGAGCTTGTACTTAATTAGTGCCCGGAAATGACATGTTCTTTTAACCACTTTAACCCTATAAAGCCGGAAATATATGAGAGAAAATTCTGATTCTTTGTATATAGCATATTTATTGGTCCTTTTGAACAAACAAACATGATAATTTTGGAAAATCAACTTCCACATATGACTTTTGATTTGTGTCATATTTGATACATCCAGTCACAAGGCTTTAAAGTCGTACATCTATAAATGTCAAAAATATAATAATAGACAGACATAACAAACATATTAGTATTTCCAAAAATTAGAAAGAACATTTCCCACTATTAATAAGTATATGTGTCTCTCTGTTCTCGATTGGGGCGATTTTGCAAGGTCGCTGGAAAAGCCATCAGCTGGGAGATACTGCCCTCTAATGGATTATCCGTGCAATGCATGTGTCAGATCATATACGTCAGGGTTTCAATGGGAAAAAAATATTATACTCATGAAATAGAGGAATCAAAATGTTTGGCACCATAGGGTTAAATGCTTTATTTCTAATTATCACTGCCTCTGTACATTTGTCATCCCACCACGGCACTGTTCTAATGTTTCCTTTCCCCTTACGTTTGAATCAAGTATGGCTAGGCTCACACTGCAGGCAAATGCGACCAAAATCAGATTTATTTTTTTTGCCCAAATGTGACCTGTATCTGATTTTAATTTTAATTTTTTATTTTATTTTTTGCCCAATCTGACCTGTGTCACTTCACATGTGATCCTAGATCTGGCACGTGTCCGAATTTTTGCAATGCGACCTGAAGGCCAGGTCACATATATCCAACCTACACATCATCAAGGTGGATTAAGACCCCTAATCCATTTCTTAATAACAACATCATGAAATAATAATATACAAAAAATAATATACAAATGCTATAAAACTGTGGCATTACCAAAAGAGAGGCATTTCACATATTTCAGGATGAAAACCATTATTTATTAAAAAAGTAACCTTTATTTCCAATACATTAACTTCACTACAATATAACATTTTAAAAACATGGCGACAACATAAAGTACCCTATCTATCTAGACGCACAGCACGATCTTGACCCCTTTTCAATGTACACTCCCTCCTTGTGAAAGATTCGCGTGGCAACGTAAAATGACCTGTTCCCAATGTTCCCATATTTGGAAGTGCTGACATAGCAGCCTACCAGGAAGTAAAAATGGGATTTTGTCCCTGGTTAGACTGCACCTCGACAAATTGTATGATTCATTAGTCAGGTTTCCATCCAAATGTTTTGACATTTTTAAGCGAATTTACTGAAAATGCGCAAAACGGACATGCGACTTATGCCTGTTTCCATCGGTTTTTCTTTTGCAAATATTGAGGGGACTCCGCCGCTGTAGGTGGCGGTATAGACTATAGAGATGTGATCCACCAGTAATTTAAAAGAAGAAGAAGAAAAACAGGACGTGACTGTGCCGTGCGATTATGTCCTATGAATTCTTTTGGGGTAATTCTTGATAAACCGTAGCGTTTCTTTTCTCTTGTCCCTCTAAAATTGCATTAATATTCGCTTCTTTAATTAATTCCAAAAAGATTTCTGTTTCGTCATCCCCCAAGCATACCTTATTTTATCGTCCGCCATTGCTGTGACTACAAACGTACGTGTGACGTAATATCTGGTCAAAACGTGCAACCAGCGTTTATTTTCAAAACCTGTTTCCATAGCCAAAATTTGCATTTTACTTTTTTCGATATGCTTCAAAATCCACCCCCTCCTTCTTTTCCTTTTGGCTTTTCCCTTCAGGGTTCCATTTAGTTTTATATTCGCATTTCTTGAAAATTCAAATAAAAATGGGTGGATGGAAAGCCCACTATTTTTACAAAAGAAAGCCGTGACGTTGCTCATTTTAAGGATGAAGAGGACACGAGCAGCAGAGAAAACCTATTGGCTGTGCGGGACCGTGGATAGTTAACTCATGCCATTACTTAAATGAATCCACCAGAAATAACAAAATCACTCACCCACCCAGCTCTTCTCCAACTGGAGCTGCTTGTCTGATGCCGCCATGGCAGAAGTCCTCATGCCATGCGGCAGCGCAACGCTCCATTTCGTGGCCCTCGCCCCTGACCGCATACACAATGAAAAGGTTTGATGACGGTGCACTGCACCCTGCGAAAAATGCAATGTGAAAAGAGCTTAACTGTGTGACACACACAGATAGAAATTTGCGTTTGCGCCATTGCTATGTTCACTGTGTGCCAAAATGTGATAGACATCCACCTTGCACCACAGAACGGTTGACTTGCATGGAAGCCTCCATCCATCCATCCTCAAGCAGTTCTCGTGATTGGCTGTAGGAAAGCAACAGCACTCCATGTGGCCCTAGCCACATTAGGAAACGTGATATTAATCACATATCAGGTGACATTTACGTAATTACAACTTGCACCCCTCGATGCAAAAGCATGCAGTGGCCATCTTACGGGTCCTGTCCTCCTTGTGCCTAGCAAACTCCGCAAATTACAACTCCCCTGATGTGCAGTGTCCTTTATGTCACAGCTTTCATCTCATGCTAATGAATAGAAGACTCAACTTGGAAAATTTGACTGGATTTCAATTAAATCATACGTGAAACCAGAGGCTATGATGCTATGAGCAAGTCTGAGTCCGAGGTCCAAGTGAGAGTCCAATCAACATGACAAGATTTGTGTTGGTTATAACTATAAATCTAAACAGAGTAAACTTTTACACTTGGAAGAGATTAAAATACTAAAAAGTGGAAGACAGCCACTGTACCATTTGAGCTATGCTCGGCTTAATGTTAGCTAACATATTGCTGATGTGTCCCAAAGGAGATCAAAAATGGAGATAATATGGATTCCATCTGACACCGGCAATATAGGTGATTTGGTGCCGTAGGCGAAAGTGTAGATTGAACTTTAATTAAACCTTGCTTTGTGTGAACACACTGTAAGAGCTAGAATACAAATGAACAAAAATTGCCATTAATAACTCAAACGGTATGTTTTGTGTATTATTTTACCGTATTTAAGCCATATACTAGGGTGACCATATTCCCATTTCCACAAAAAGAGGAGACTTGCCCCGGCCTTGAAATTGTGGTACCAGTCGCAGTTACACAGTGTACTTCACCTCCTATTAGTCACACAATGCCAACCGGACATTTTCATGAATTTACAACACCCCCGGACGCCCCAACAAATGATAAGAAAATGGTCTGTCCTCCCACACATTTGGTCACCCTACCATATACTATAAATGAATTGCCTTAAATTATTACCTTTTGCAGCCTTGACAATCTCTTGAGTAAAATTTATATTGTAAATAAACATTTTAACCTTGCCTGTTGCCTTTATAAATACCTTAAAACAAAAATAAACCATACAGAAATACAGATTATTTGTCAATAAAACAGAATCTTGAGCAATAGCATTGCTAAATATTTACCAAGGAGCGTTAGCACACTCCAGTGGACGAAAACGGTAACGTTTTGCTATACAATTAATTACAGAATGAACATGAAATTAGTTAAACAATGAAACATTACTCCAATACGAACCTAGTTCCCTTCTCAGCCAGGTGCTAAAGAAAACTTCACTGAATTAGTTGTAAACTTCAGTTTTCTCTGATTTCCTGTGGCGCGCACGCGTCTTCTCTGCACTTGGAAGACGGCGGTACTAATGGCATGGCAGTACTATATTATAATAGCACAATAAAACAACGCAATTCTGCAATATAAAAATGCAAAAACAAAAATAATAGCAGGGTCATTTACATATTTTATTTGAGAAAACCTGAGTAGGAAAATAATTTTTTTATCTTTTTTTTTTTTGCCCTGCAATTTGGCGCCCCCTCCATTAGATGGCGCCTTAGCCGACCGCCTAGTTCGCCTATGCCCTGCATACCAAAGTGTTTATATTTTTGTTGAGTATAGATTCAAGTCTAAGTGCTGTGTTTGAGCCAAGGCAATATTTGAATATTGACACCAACACTTCCATTTTGTCTAGGGATGTTGTTCCTCACAATGTGAGTCAAGCACCTACTTCCAAGTTAAGCTGCAAGGGAAAGAAGTTGCTGCAGTTTATGGGAATCAGCACCTTCTCACAGTACAGTGTTGTTAACCAAATAGCTCTGGCCAAGATTGACCCTGCTGCACCTTTGGATAAAGTCTGTCTCCTTGGCTGTGGGATCTGCACAGGATTCGGAGCGGCAGTCAATAATGCTCAGGTATGATGACACAAGGCAATCTCTAAGTACTTATTCACATTTTATCATTTGACATTTGTGGGAGAAAAGAACAGATGCAAAACTCTAGAAAAGAGTCACATTTGCATCGCATATCCGTTACAAACCTTAAATTTTAAAACCTTTAACCTTTAATAAGCCACCTTTAATTCATCAAATAAGTGGATTGATTAGATCTTGATTGATGGATGAGAAAGTCAATCCCCCAAAGTTCCATGCAGCCCCACTAGTCTAAATACAGTATTCTGGTTAATATTGCGTTAGTGAAATATGAGTTATGAAGCAAAATCCAGCCGTTTTTATCGACATCAGAAGGCGGCCATTTTGCCACTTGCTGTCGACTGAAGATGACATCACAGTTGCTCAGGGCTCAGGCAACGACCAATCACAGCTCAACTTTAGAAAACAGGTGAGCTGTGATTGATCGTTGCCTAAACCCTGAGCAACTGTGATCAGATAGCAAAAAAAAAAACTGTGAATGTGGTGACTGTTATATGGCATACGTCACTTCCCCTTTTCCCCATTCGTTACAAAGACAGAAGTCAATTTGACTGGCGTGAGCTCAAAAATGACGTAATAGCTTGTCCTTATGGGAAATGTGGTCTTCCTACAGGCTTTTGTCTATACGGCCCCGCCATAACATGAAAGTTCCTTAGTGTTGCTTTAAGAACTGTTTATGGTTGACTTCCTCTTTAACACAATCATATAATCTTAAAACCTTTCGCATAACGAGCATAATTAATTACTTGCAAGCTCGAAGGATAATGCCTGCATTAACTTCAGATACCACTAGTTTAAAAGGGGGCACCACACAGTTTTTTTTTTTAACTAATTGAAAATAAATCGTGAAAATATTGAGAAAATGAGTCTTAGCGGCATTTTCTTTTTTCCAGGTGCAACCGGACTCTACTTGCGCTGTGTTTGGCTTAGGAGCTGTGGGCTTGGCTGCAATCATGGGCTGCAAATATGCAGGTGCCAAGAGAATTATCGCTGTGGACATCAACGCAGACAAGTTTGACAAAGCCAAGGAGTTTGGTGCCACCGACTTCGTAAACCCAAAAGATCACAACAAACCCGTCAGCAAAGTGATATCTGAGATGACGAATGGCGGAGTTGACTACTCGCTGGAATGTGTGGGGGATGTCAAACTCATGGTGAGCAACATTTTCTTCCAGAATGACATCAAACAATTTGCGACACAATCGGTGTCCTTTCCTGTCTAGCGTACTGCCTTGGAGTCCTCCATCCCCGCCTGGGGGGTGAGCGTGATCGTTGGCTGGACCGATAAGGAAGATTTCTCTGCTCGTCCTAATGATCTCATTGGCGGGCGCACATGGAAGGGTTCCGTGTTTGGAGGTAAACGAGCTGAGGGATTCTGCTGGGATCTCTGTCTATTGGGCTTTGGGACACAAATTATTTTACTTAACTCATTCACTCCCAGCCATTTTCACTGAAGCAACCCCCTTCCCAACCCAACCTCCCGGCTGTTTTACTGGATTTTGACTGATTTTGCAAGGCCCATAGAACATTGTGTTCTATTGCTATAAAAACATGGAAAGATTAGAGTCTCTTCTTTCATCAGAAAAAAATGGTAGTTGTATCTGTTTCCGTTTTGCAGGAATTATCCTTAGAATATAGCTAAGTTTCATCATTATTCACAAGCCTGTTTAATACACTGAGGAAAAGAGCTTGTTGCAATATGCTGCCACCTGCTGGCCATTTGTGTAATAACTACCACTGCTTTAAGCGACATCTTCAGGTCAGAAGCTGCATAAAAGCCTTCTGTATGCTCTAGCATTAAAAAAACATTTAAAAAACAACAACCTATAAATCAGTTTTGGGGAGTGCAGGACAAAGTATTAAAAACGTATTTATACGTTTTGGGGATGGAATGAGTAAAAAAAAAATTGGATGTTACTGGAAGAAACAATATTGGTTTGTTTGCTATATTGATGTTTTTGGAAGAAATACTCTGGCAGGTTGTTTTTTTTCCTGACACAATTTATTCTCTCTAGTATTTTTGTCATTCCTGAACCAGGCTTTAAGGGTAAGGACGGCGTGGCTAAAATGGTTGTTGCCTACATGGACAAGAAAGTGAAATTGGATGAGTTCATCACTCACAACATGCCTTTGGAGCACATCAATGAAGCCATTGAACTGCTGCAGCAAGGCAAAAGGTATAATAAAAAAAGCACTCCCATTATTAACGTATTATGCAGTAGTTGATGACTATTAAATCGATACTTTTCTTTTCCATCTTGTCTTTGTGTTCCACAGCATTCGAACAGTCCTGAGTGTTAGTCCGCAATAAATCAATTGTTCAAGGGATCAAGGAATTGTTCTGCCATACCAGCACACCTTTCCAAATGGTGTTGGATTCCATAACTCCTAAATAGCCTCTATATTTTCAATTGTTTGATACGTCAAGGCTTACCACTTCATGCTGAATCAGCACACTCCAGCCATATGCATTAATGAATGCAAATATGGGCTTTTAATCTTTTAACGACAACTCTTTATGCACGTTTTGAAACATGAGATTACATGAGATCAAGCTTAGCATGTCAGAGCATCTGTGGAGAAAAATAAAGGAAATAGATTGGTGACTTTTCAGTGCTCTGGTTTTGTTTTGTACCATATGCTCAAAGGTTTTCCTTCTCTACAGCAGTAACCATATTGTCTGACTGGGACAACAACAACAAAAATGCAAAAAACAGGCCCTGGAATTGTTGGCTTGTTTTGGCTCCTCATAATTAGCAAAGCAAAACGATGTGTTCCTCGAAGGAATGTATTTTATAATTATTCAAAATTATTGTGTTAGTATGTATGTATATGTAGTCTGTTTTTTCTCTCTTCAACTACTACATCAGACATGTCAAAAGTCCGGCCCGTGGTGAAATTTGATCTGGCCTGCAGCCTCTGTCATAAAATGAACAACATCTGGCCCGTCGTCCCGTTGACCAGCACATAAAATACACGCTAATGCAATTTCACATTTACCCACAAGAGGGCAGCAGCACTCTGTCCAGTTCACTGATCTGTATGTATAAATGGATAGCTGATAGGCCAAGGCTTTTAAAGCCGCGTGGTCGCCATATTTTTCCTCCCAAGAAACGTTTCTCCGCATACGATCCAATACATTTGCAGTATCGAAATTGGAGAACATTTGAGACAGTATTTAGTAGAAACAGCATGATTTATGATGTTTAAAATTTTGTTAAAAATAAACAAGAGGCTTCCAGACATTTTACAACTTGCTTTAAATACATCTATAAATTATATGTTTAATGATGTTTACAGGAGGAAACTTGTATTATTATTTTTTTATTATTATTAAAGAATCATAACTGTAATTCAACAAAAGATGCCTCTGCCAAATCTAATATTTGGGTCTATGGAAATCAGCGATAAAAGAAAAAGGGGGTCTTCAAAGCACTTGTTTAAAAAAAAAAGTGGGCCGGTGGGGTGCCTGGTGGGCCTGCCATGCCCCGTTCTGCAGCGTTGGGCTGGGGGTGCGGGGCGTGTCTCCGGACTCCTGGGTTTGCTCTCCGGCCGGTGGCCCCGCAGTGTTGTGCCCTGGCGCTGCCGAGGCCTGGGGGGCCCTGGGGGGTTGTGCTTGCCCTGTTCTGGCCGGGGTCCACGGCTCCCTTCTTTGGTGGAAGTTTTTATGCATGCCAGATCTACCACACCAGCATCTATCGAAATTCAAACACAATCTGCTTCTTCCTCTGGTTGCTGAATCGGTGGAGGCTGATGTCTGTGGATCACACTCTGCTTCATCTATTCTTCCTTCCTTTCTTTAGTTTTTCCTTTGGTCTCTTGAGGTCTCTCTAATTTATTGGAATTTATATGATTCTGGGGTTGGTGAAAGATTTTGGTTTGTAACCCAGTGTGTAGTAGGTGGTGTATGGTCGGTGCTGGATTTCACTTTTCTCTCTTTTCTTTGATCAATCCTCGGGTCTCCTGACACTTCACTATCGGGTAGTATTCAGTTTAGGTGAAGGGTTTTGGATTTTTAATAGGTTTCAGGTGAATTAATGAGCACAAACTCACACGCACGCACATATGCACACACGCACACGCACACAAAAAAAGAGAGAGAAAGAACAATGAAGATGTCATGTTGAATCGGTAAGATTACTGAAGGAACAATACTGAGCCCCCCGCCCCCAAAAAAGAATTATGAAATTGAAATAAATATGGAAAAAGTAAACAATGAAAAGCAGATTAGTTTGCTTGTTTAGATTTATTGGTGTTCCATGTAAAAAAGAATGTCAGGCTAAAATAATAGTCGCCTTGTTTGGGGCTTATGTAAAAATAAAAGCGGCAATAGCGGGACGTTTGGAGGTGCAAGGCGGTTTTCAATTGCCCGCATCAAATGTGCAGCCGACTAACACCATCCGCAGTGGGAGAAACTGCAGTTTATCTGTATAAACGCACTGCGCAAAGGACTATTACACTTTAATTCCATCTTTATGATTACCGTATATCAATGTTATCTATTAAAATTCTCAGCCATCATAGTTAGTTCTTGCTTTTGGGTTCAATCAAACATGCCTGGTATTGTTGCAACACTATTTTGCTTGCAGCTTGTGTAGGAGAGGGAAGCCGAGCCCCTGCCCCCCACCTGTTGCTGGTGTCACTTTGATGGAGGTCAAAGCTTGATGAAATGTCATTCTCCACAGAAACTACCTCCAGGATGTTTAATCAGTCACTCAGTATCTTGCTCACCGACCACAAGACCCGGGAAGCCTGTGGATCCTGCACAGCAGGCAGCTTTGAACAGGGTGTTTACCGGAAGGCGAGAGGGCCATGTAACATCACACTGTAGCCGAGAAGGTCAAGTTTCAGTCATAGGCAGCCACCGTCAATCAAGGCATAAAGAAAATTCAGCATGTTTCTTTGTCATATGTGCCAGGGCTGTACGGAATTCATAAATTATTCGAGAAAGACCCCCTAAATTACAATTTAATTGTTGAATTTGAATTGAGTTGGCAAACTGGAAACAGAATTGTAACTCAAATTCAATTGTAGGAAGCAGTTGAAATTCCATGAAATTCAAAGACATTTGTAATGTAAAATTAAGGTGCATTTAACAATGAAGCTTTACAATATATTAAGCTATTATAGCTACTATTTTCAACATGAATTTTATACAAATATTGAAAGGAATTTGGAAACAATAATTATAGAAAATAGTCAAGTTTAGTAATTGTTCTTACATTAAAAGTCAGTAGTAATAGTCTAGTTCAGCCAGGGGTGCCCAAGTCTGCTCCTCGAGAGCTCCTATGCATCCTGTTCTCCATGTTTCTCTCCAGCAATACACCCGATTCATGATCAGGATTGTTATCAGGCTTCTGCAAAGATTGCTGATGAGCTAATCATTAAATTCAGCTGTGTTGGAGGAGGGAGACATGGGAAAACAGGCTGGATAGGTGCTCTTGAGGACCGGACTTGGGCACCTCTGGTCTTGTTAGAGTAAAAAAATATATATATATGGAAACGATGTTTAAAGGTGCAGGAATTTGACTGTACTCAAGTACTGCAGGTTCCAGAGGTACTGTGCAGTGTTAAAATTCAAGTGAGCAAGATTGAAAAGACTAAATGTAGCGTGTTAAATGTAGCGTTGCACACGTCTCACTGGCGATGACACATCCACTACAGAATATACTTTCATATTTAAAATGTGCTATTTTCTTTAAATGGATTTCTTTGACACTCATAAGTTCCAGGAAAATTTAATTCACCACGATTTACACCTGTCTTAAGAGTCAGTCCTCTTTGGCAGTTGCACAAATTTTTCAAGGTTATAGATAGTGGGTGTTACAAAATAGACTTACACACAGATGGGAGAATATGGCCCTTAGTGAAAATAGCTTATTTTCTTTTTTTTGCTGTAGTCCTGCACACAGTTTGTTGAGCCTCTTTTCTGGAATACGCCTCAGTTGAATTGGTTACATCAGAATACTGAATACATCAGATTTCATGAGTAGGGGGGGGGGGGATAATAAGTGTAACTCCACCCTTAAAAACAGTGTAAATTCATTGTTCATTTGTTCAAGGTGGTTTTATGGCCACAATTAGGTTATTAGGTTTCTTCTTATAACTCCCTATGCCTTTTCACTCGTGATTAGTTTCACCTGTGTCTTGTGATGTGTCTCGTTTCCCCACCAATCAGCTCTCTCTTTACACGTGTGGTCAAGTGTGCCTCATTGTGTTGTCAGTCTGAATCGCTTCTTTGTGCTTCAAGTTGACTTTCTTTGCCTGTTTTTACTCTTTTAGGATACAAACCAAGACAAAAGAACAAATGATAAATGTTTGTTTGAATTAATTTCTATATCATCTATGAGCCATATATTCTTATTGGCCACTTTCTATCCTTCGTTAGACCAAGCACTTTTACAGTTGTGGCAAATGAAATAATCATCAATCATTATTAAAGTTAGCAAAGAGGAATCACTTTCTCGTAGAAGATAAATGGTAGGACTGGCGAACTGGCAGAGCGAGGGAAAATATGGAAATATAAAGAGGACGGAGTGAAGACACTCTGACTCAGATATATTTTAATTAAAAAGGCAAAGGAAGAACAGGCACACAAAACACAATAAAAAAAAGGAAAACCACAGTACCCAGAGTATCATTATTCATAAATATTATTTGATGCAGGCCTACACTCAGTGAATAATAAGTTATTCATCTGTGGACCCCAAAGCAATAATCCCTCTACTAAACCCTCCTCCGTGAGTCATCACCTTATCGTGGTGGAGGGGTTTGCGTGTCCCAATGATCCTAGGAGCTATGTTGCAGAGTCACCCTTGGCAAACAGGTCCTAGGTAAGGGACGAGACAAAGCATGGCTCGAAAGACCCCTTATGATGAGAAAAATAAAAGGACTTCGCTTTCCCTTGCCTGGACGTGGGTCACCGGGGCCCCCCTCTGGAGCCAGGCCTGGAGGCAGGGCTCGAAGGCTAGTGTTTGGTGGCCAGGCCTGTATCCTTGGGGCCTGCCCGGGCACAGCCCGTAAAACGTGGGTCCCCCTTCCTATGGGCTCACCACCTGTGGGAGGAGCTAAAGGGGTCGGGTGCGCAGTGAGCTGGGCGGCAGCCAAAGGCGGGGGCCTTGGCGGTCCGACCCCCAGCTATGGAAGCTAACTCCTGAGACATGGAATGTCACCTCTCTGGTGGGTAAGGAACCCGAGCTGGTGTGCGAGGCCGAGAAGTTACGACTAGATATAGTCGGACTTGCCTCCACACACAGCTTGGGTTCTGGTACCAATCCTCTCGAGAGGGGTTGGACTCTCTTCCACTCTGGAGTTGCCCACGGTGAGAGGCGCAGAGCAGGTGTGGGCATACTGATTGCCCCCCGGCTTGGCAGCTGTACGTTGGGGTTTACCCCGGTAGACGAGAGGGTAGCCTCCCTCCATCTTCAGGTGGGGGGACGGGTCCTGACTGGTGTTTGTGCCTATACACCAAACAGCAGCTCAGAGTACCCACCCTTTTTGGAGTCCTTGGAGGATGTGCTGGAGAACGCTCCCTCTGTGGACTCCCTCGTTCTGCTGGGGGACTTCAACGCTTACGTGGGCAATGACAGTGAGACCTGGAGTGGCGTGATTGTGAGGAACGGATTGTTCATAATGAACACCATGTTCAAACATAGGGGTGCCCCCCTATCTATCTATCTATCTATCTATCTATCTATCTATCTATCTATCTATCTATCTATCTATCTATCTATCTATCTATCTATCTATCTATCTATCTATCTATCTATCTATCTATCTATCTATCTATCTATCTATCTATCAATCTATCTATCTATCTATCTATATGTGCACTTGGCATCAGGACAACCTAGGCCGCAGTTCAATGATCGACTTTGTAGTCATGTCATCGGATTTGCAGCCGCATGTGTTTGACAGTCAGGTGAAGAAAGGGGCGGAGCTGTCAACTGATCACCACATGGTGATCAGTTGACAGCTCCTATTATGGGGGAAGATGCCGGTCCGACCTGGCAGACCCAAACGTATAGTGAGGGTCTGCTGGGAACGTCTGGCAGAATCCCCTGTCAGACAGAGCTTCAACACCAACCTCCGGCAGAACTTCTGCCTTGTCCCGGGGGAGGTGGGGAACAACGCGTCAGAGTGGGCCATGTTCTGCGCCTCCATTGTTGAGGTGGCCGATTGGAGCTGTGGCGTAAGGTGGTGCCTGTTGTGGCGGCAATCCCCGAAACTGCTGGTGGACACCAGCGGTAAGAGATGCCGTCAAGCTGAAGAAGGTGGCCTACTGGGCCTTTTTGGCTTGTGGGACTCCGGAGACAGCTGACGGGTACCGGAAGGCCAAGCGGAATGCAGCTTTGGTGGTCGCTGAGGCAAAAACTCGGGCATGAGAGGAGATCGGCGAGGCCATAGAAAACGTCCTGCAAACAGCTTTGAGGAAATTCTGGTCCACCATCCGGCGTCTCAGGAGAGGAAAGAAGTGCACCATTAACACTGTGTATAGTGGAAATGGGGTGCTGCTGACCTCGACTCGGGACATTGGGAATCAGTGGGGAGAATACTTCTCAAATCCACCGACACACCTTCCTTTAAAGAAGCAGAGTCTGGGGACTCTGAGGTGAGCTCTCCTATCTCTGGGGTTGAAGTCACTGAGGTGGTTAGAAAGCTCCTCAGTGGCAAGACCCGGGGGTGGATGAGATCCGCCCGGAGTTCCCAAAGGCTCTGGATGTTGTGGGGCTGTCGTGGTTGACACGCCTCTACATTATCACGTGGACATCGGGGACAGTGCCTCTGGATTGGCAGATCGGGGCGGTGGTCCAGACGGTGTGTTCCAACTATAGAGGGATCACACTGCTCTGGCTCCCTGGTAAGGTCTATTCAGGGGTGCTGGGGAAGAGGGTCCGTCAGGAAGTTGAATCACGGATTCAGGAGGAGCAGTGTGGTTTTCGTTCCAGCCGTGGAACAGTGAACCAGCTCTACACCCTCGGCAGGGTCCTCGAAGGTGCACGGGAGTTCGCTCTACCAGACTACATGTGCTTTGTGGATTTGGAGAAGGTGTTCGACTGTGTCCCTCGGGGAGTTCTCTGGGGGGTGCTTCGGGAGTACGGGGTACCTAGCCTCCTAATACGGGCTGTTTGGTCCCTGTACGACCGGTGTCAGAGATTGGTCCGCATTACCGGCAGTAAGTCGGATTTGTTCCCAGTGAGGGTTGGACTCCGCCAAGTTTGCCCTTGTCACTGTCAGGGTTATTCTCAAATCATCCTCAAATATATGCAACTCCATGAGACAGGAATCAAGGACCACACCCAAGTTTGTCTTTCTGCAGAAAGGAGGAAGTGGATGCTTTCAGCACCAAAGGACTTCCTGCTTCCACCTCCTTGTTCTGCTTATTTATTCAAAAAGTTTAGAAGGCGGAACAAAAGGCGGTACTAAACTCATAATGATAAAAAAAAATGTCGGTGTGTGTGTAGCATTTAATTGCAGCAAATAGTAAAGTGCTTATTCATGTGATAACTTATTATACAAATTTTCCAACAGTCACCAATTCTGTTCATAACTTTTATGGACAGAATTTCTAGGCGCAGCAGAAGCGTTTAGGGGGTCCGGTTTCTTGGCCTCAGCATTGCATCTCTGCTTTTTGCAGATGATGTGGTGCTGTTGGCTTCATCAAGCTGTGATCTCCAACTCTCACTGGAGCGGTTCGCAGCCGAGTGTGAAACGGTTGGGATGAAGATAAGCACCTCCAAATCTAAGACCATGGTCTTCAGTCGGAAAAGAGTGGCGTGCCCTCTCTGGGTTGGGGATGAGATCCTTTCCCAAGTGGAGGAGTTCAAGTATCTTGGGGTCTTGTTCATGAGTGAGGGCAAGAGGGAGCGGGAGATCGAAAGGGGGATCGGTGCAGCGTCTGCAGTGATGCAGGCTCTGTATCGGTTTGTTGTGGTGAAGAAGAAGCTGAGCCAAAAGGCGAAGCTCTCGATTTACCGGTCGATCTACGTTCCTACCCTCACCTATGGTCACGGGCTGTGGGTCTTAACCAAAAGAACAAGATCCTGGATGCAAGCGGCCAAAATTAGTTTCCTCCGCAGGGTGTCCGGGCTCTCCCTTAGAGATAGGGTGAGAAGCTCGGTCATCCGGGAGGGACTCAGGGTCGAGCCGCTACTCCTCCGAGTTGAGAGGAGCCAGTTGAGGTGGCTCGGGCATCTGGTTCGGATGCCTCCTGGACGCCTCTCTGGAGAGGTGTTCAGGGCATTTCCCACCAGCGGAAGGCCCCGGGGACGACCAAGGACGCGCTGGAGAGACTATGTCTTTCGGCTGGCCTGGGAACGCCGGAGGAGCTGGTTGATGTGCTAAAGCTGCTGCCCCCGCGACCCGACCCCGGATTAAGCGGTTGATAATGGATGGATGGATTGATAAACCCTCCGTCTATTTTCTATACCACTTATCCTCATTGTGTCTTAATTGGGACAGCATGAGCCTATTACAGCTGACTTTGGGGTACACCCTGGAATGGTTGCCAGTAAATCACAGGTCACATAAGACGACCAATTATTCATGTTACCCCATTGTCCACAGGATGGTGAATGATGGGTTAGCATTGTGCGTCACAGCTCTGATGTTTTGGGGTTTTAATCTTGGCTCCTTATATGGATTTTGCATCTTCTCCCCCCTGTTGTTTGGCATTTCCCCACTCTAGCTTCCTGCCAGATTGCGATCATTTTATTTCAAGTTAATTGAAGTGTGATTGGTTATTTGTTTAGCTTTGTCCTGCATTTGGCTAGCGACCAATAAAGGGTGTGCCTCATTTATTGCCCACAACCAGCTGGGATAGGCTCCCTCCCGTTCACCTTCCTTCACTTGCAATGCTAATAGAGATTTGTCTATTTCCTCTTGGCTAAATGTTTGAAATGACCCAAATCCTTGAATTGTGTAATTAAAGTCACAAAGGCAACACTAACACGACCAACTATTCATATGCTAGTGGTCACATTCCATCTTGATAAGTCTACCTGACTTTTCAATGGCCTCCCACACAAACCCATCTATAAATTGCAATTGAACCAAAACTCTGCCTGCTGCACTCTGGCAAGATTTCCTAACATAAGTCACGTCACACCTGTTCTACAACAACTTCACTGGCTGCTCGTTACACACAAGATAGTCCTCTTTACATTCACAGCCTTCAAACCATTGCCGCTCTTAACCAACCTCATCCACATTAACAAACACCGCCCGTCGGGTTCGGTCATTTCATCTGTTCAATATTTTCTAGCGCCCACCTATCTGATCACCAGTGGGTCAAGAGTTTTCAGTCGCTCAGGCTCAGCCCCAACACTAACTCTCACTGATTCCATCACTACAAAACACACATTTTGAAATAGGCATAACCATAGTTTGGTTAGAACTGCTTTTTATCTACTACTTTATTATGGATTACTTATTGTAGTAGTTTGCTGTGCTTTACAGTATTCCTAGTGTTGTATTTATTAGTTTTACTTTTTTTTTTAGTCCAGTAAGGTCACTTTGAGTGACATGAAAGGTGGTCCAGAAACACAGACTTACTCATATTATGAATCGTGGTGTGCTGCTTTGATGAGGCAATGGTGATGGAATCCAAAGCACAAACGTCAAGAGAGAAAAGATGTAAATTTATAATGCAATGTATGGATCTTTGGCTTGTCACATGACTGTATATGTTAATGTGACCTACTTTTCTGTTATAATAGGTCAACACAAATGCGGATGTACGCCATCGTTTTATCATATCCTTAATTTGTTTAATCAAAGGAAATATAGCTTAGACTATAATTTTTTTAACACAAGCATTAGGCTCAAACCTCCTGAGCACCTGCTTGGTGATTTATTTTCACCATGGGATTAGTTGGACCAGATAACGTTCGTTATACATACATGTAAATCAAATTGTTTGCCTGCATTTGTCCTTTAAGTGATACATCATTTGTAATCTTTCAACTGAGCTCAAAAGGGTATTTACCCTGACACACATCAACATCATTACTTCTGGCAATAAGCGGCACTCTAATATATTGGACAAATCAAGTAATTATATTAATTAGGACTACAAAAATTTGATCAGAACTAAAGAACACTCAAATTTCTCTCTATTTGCAGCAAAACAAAACATTTGCATCATATCTAACTGGAATGAGGACTAGGTTAACAAATTAAAATCTAAAACCTTCGTACTTAATAAGCAAGCAGAATAACTATTTGGAGTACTTGACATTGTGTGAAATAGTGCTTTTATAGGGTAGTGTGTCTTACTGAAGACACTGCAGCTTTGTGATTATCGTTATCTTAGCGTGTGCCACTAGATAAAAAGCATGCTCCAGCTTGCTGGGCACAATTATATTGTTAAAAAAAAGAAAAATCTAACATTTTGTATTGTATGCTAATATGTTTCCACAAATAAACCCATGAACATGTTCAAATTGTCCACTGGTATATGGAACATGTGGGAAATGTCCCCCCCCCCCAAGTGGAAGTGGTGTGTATGTAATGTATAATACTGAAAAACTACTTTTGAACTTCAAAATTGGTGACTATGACTTGCTGAAAAACAGGAGGGTTAGACAAAACTAACAATATCCTTAGGAGACCAAAACATATCCTTTTCCAAGCCTAAATATGTCTTTTGGGGGTAGATGGTTTGAAGTTCAAGTAATTATTGTGCCCCCTGCTGACCATTTCAAGAATCACACTTCATCTCTCCTGTCCATCTGCCATTCATACTTTTAATTTACCTGAGCCCGATGACTGCACAATTGACTTTTTCATAAATATTTTAATAGTTTTTTCAGCAAAACAAAAACACTTTTCACTATCAAATCAATCCACACGACACATTCAAGTACTTCCATTTAATTTGTGGGCTGATATTTAATTGAAAGAACATCAGAGCCACCTTAACAATGAGCTCCAGGAACAGTATTCTCGCGTTTGAACACGTGCGAGCGTCGACATGAAACCCAGACATGCCGGATGTCAATATGTCCGCTTAATCCAGCCCTCCGAGCGCGTGTGCTCCAGTCCAGCCTACACTTGGCTCAGAAAATGAGCCCGACCGTTATCTTCGAGGCGGCGGGTGAGGATCTCGCAGCCCGTGTCTGTGACCAGAAGGGTGTGTTCAAACTGAGCGGAGCACTTCCCGTCTCTGGTGACCGCTGTCCAGCCGTCGGGCCAGGTCTCGTCTTGCCAGCCACCTGAGATATTCAATGCACAAGACACTCGCAGTTCAACACAGGAAACCCAAGTCATTCGATGATCTCTTGTGTGTAGCACGTTTGAGTCTGCATGTAGACAGGGAAAATTCTAAAGGGGTGATTGGGATAGTTGTATGATCCTAAATTTGGCTTCTTTTTGGTCATATGCTATAAGCACAGGTGTCAAACTCCAAGGAAGAGGGCCCAGATCCTGTCTGCCGCATCCTTTTATGTGGCCCGCGAAAGCGAATTATGTGCTTCATGTTTCTTGCTAAAATAGCAAAATTGTCTTCATTTTTAAAAGTGATGCGATACAAGAACTTCTAGATACCAATCCCCCTTTCAAAATAAATGTCATATAGTACATCACAAAAGGATCCAAGTTGAGTACATAGAATGAGGTGGATTGACGGCCTAATTTTCGAAATATTGAGTTAGACAGTTCCATGGGAAGTTATGAGGATGACATTATTTAGAAAAACTGCCAACAGTTGTCATGTGAGTGTGAATGGTGGTTGTAGAAGGAAACAGTGTTGAGTCTAATGTACTGAGGGCCCAAGAGCTAATTAGAGTTGCACCATAGCAGAAAAGTATTGAATACTTTGGGATTCATTTTTGTGTGTGTAATTTTTCATACTTTATTTTTCATACCTTTTTAGAATGTTCTACCTTTATGTCATCCTCTTCTACCTCATTCTTTCTTTTTTGGACGTTTTATGGTTGCTTTTTGAATGTTTTCTTTTGTGCCTTTAAAAAATAAATAATAATTCTCAGACATTTTTTGCAATTTTATGGTAATCTTCTGCTTTTCCTCTTTGGACATTTTATGGTCACTTTTGGGCCATTTTTAGGTATTAAAACCCCCCAAAACCTTTTCATCTATCTTTTGTCTTTTTTTCTGACAACTTAAAAATTTGGACTTTGACATGTTTTGAATATTTAATTTAGAGCTTTCAAATTTTGATTTTTTTTTTTAAAAAAATCAGATTAATCACATTTTAGAATTTGGATTAAACACGATGAATCGCTTAATTAAAAAGGCTTTTTTTAATCAACATTTTTTACCCGCCAAATTTGAAGAGCAACTGTTGTGTTAATTCTTTCCACATTTAGTGTTATGAGGATGTCTTCAACATTTTTTGATCCACTGCACACTCATCCTTCTCTTTTTCTAATCAGTTAATTAATTGCATAATTGAAAATTTTAAAAAAAATAGACCCCAGTAGTTTGACATGAAGAAATATTCTGATTGTCATACACAAACATTTATTAAACGCTTTCTTTTAATGCAAGTAGTTATGTTTATTGCTCAAACACAACGTGTGCTACCTTTAACGTAACCATCCGCTGCTAAAGCTAAAGGATAATCTGTGGTCAAAATTAATGATTAATCAGTTAATACATGATAAATGCGATAAAAAATTTTTTTGATTAATTAATGAGTTTATGTTTTAACTTTGACAGCACTAATTTCATTACTTTTTTATTTATTTAATCATCACTTCACTGAAAGTAAGTAAGTAAATAAGTAAGTAAATAAGTAAAAAATAAATACATTTTACTATATTTTTTTTTTTTACAGATTCACAGAGAGTCACAGAAGAGGGGCTAAAGAGCCACATGTGGCTCCAGAGCTGCAGGTTGCAGACCACTGGTATAGAGAATGGATGGACGGTTAAAATATGTAGCATACTGGAAACAGGGCAGATGTGGACCAAATCTGGTGCTTAACTCCTTCACTCCCAGCCATTTTCACAGAATCAATCCCCTTCACTCCTGGCTATTTTACTGGATTGATTTGGCAAGGCCCACAGAATATTGCGTTTTATTGCTATAAAAAAGATGTAACCTACCAAAATAAAGATTAAAGTCTCTTCTTTCATCAGAAAATAAAGTACATTTCTATCTATCAGCATTAGAATATGTCTAAGTTTCATCATTATTCACAAATCTATTTAGAATTCCGAGTAACAGGAATTTTTCAGCATGGCTCTGGTTCATTTCCTATGCTCTGCTCCCACCTGCTGGCCGTTTGTGTAATAACTACCATTTCTTCAACCGTTCTTTGCAGTTGAGAGGCTGCATCAAAGCCTTCTGTATGCTCTAGCATAAAAAAAACCTTATAAATATGTCTTTGGGGCACTAAAACATTAAAAACAGAACGTTTTTATACGTTTTTGGGAGCAAATGAGTTAATAAGACTACAATTACAGCTGCTCTCTGTAACAATTTGACCAAAAACATCTTTACAATAGCCTTTCTATTTCTTCCTTATGCGTGCAGGCAACATTCAGTGCTTGAAGCACCGCCATTTGGCGGTTGGGAGGGATTCATAGTTACAGTCTAAACTTTTGTTTTAGTTGACCATTTATGACTGAAACATTTTCTAATTCGTAGATTAACACCTTGGCTGTTCACATTGGGTACTCCAGCAAGCCCCTGGTCAATAGTGTTAAGACTGGATTCGAGTTTCCCGCCCTCTGTCTGCGGATATGAGGTCATGTGTGCATTGTGTACGTGAAGAAGGGTGTGTGCAGTTTCATTTTTGTCAACAGGTGGCAGTCGTGATTCAAAAATGAATTTGCTGCGTTCAGCATCTTTAAATTGTGTATTAATTTTTCATATTATTATTATTGCTCATATTTGTTGTGTGTCTTCACAAGTAGCTGTGCCATATTCATTAATTAGTGAAGACTCACCTTCACATATCATGGGTTCAATGGTAAACACATGACCCGGCTTCATAACACCAACTGCTTTGTTTTCTGGGGAGCAAAATTAATAAATAAATAAATGAATGAATGAATGCAGAAAGTATTGTGGTGCATATGCAGATGAACTTGAAAACGGAGCTGACATTATGTAAACCGTCAGAGCAGAGCGACTTACTGGCATAATGTGGCACATTAGGAGCAGTGTGAAAAAGCCTGTGGATGCCGTGGCCGCAGTAGCTCCGCACCACAGAGAAGCCATTGGCCTGAGCGTGCTTCTGGATGATGTTACCAAGCTCTCTGTAGCGGACGCCAGGCTTCACTGTAAGGACAACGTTAGCAACAATCGTCAGACGACATATCCCATCACACATCTGATGCATTCCAAAATGCGAGCACGTGGAGTTCCTTGGCCTTGATGGAATGACAGAATATTAACCATGTCACACATTAAAACTATTAGATAACTTTTTACTTGAGTTGAAACACCCAAGTTATGACTCAAACAGTGACCTACATACCTGGACAGATTTGTAAGGACACTGTTAATGAAAGAAAAACCCACAATGGTAAGTGAAATAACTAAAAACTGACAAGACATTAGACATTGCTTTTGAATTGTGGTTTAACAAAATCATAAAAATACAAAAAAAAAACAGGCCTATTAATATTTTGAGGCAATTACTGAAATCAAATGATTTTTGTACTTTTCAATGAGATCCAAGACCCTGTGGCACAGGGTTCACAAATTCCAGTCCTTGAGGTCCAGAGTCCTGCAGGTTTTAGATGTTTCCGCCCACTAGCACACCTGATTCATATAATCAGCTCTTCAGCACGCTTGATAATCCTGATCTTTAGTATCAGATGTGTTGGTAGGTGGAAACATCTAAAACCTGCAGGCCTCCAGACCTCGAGGACTGGAATTAGTGAACCCTGCGTAGCAGCTATAACAAACCAGCCCCACAACATCATCATTTCACAGTGGGGACAGGGTTCTTCTCGGTTTTCTTTGTTTTTGTGTTTGTGAAGAGAATTCACATCTTTCCAAAAATCTTCAGTTTTATATCATCTGTCCAAAGGACATTGTCCCAGAAGCTTTATGGATTGATAGTTTTCCTCCACAGGTATGGTATATTTCTTAAAACTAAAATGACATTTTCAAAATACCATGGACAAATCCCAAAACCACCTTACAATTGGTGTCAACTGAATGGCATTCCTCATTGCTCTCATCAAATTGTCAATGTCTTAGTTTGTACATGTCTCAATTGCCTCAGTGGATTTGTGCACATGGTTGTGTACAAAACATCTAATCATTTTGACTTTCAGTGCTTACACAACGCAAAAGGGATGATGCATTGTGGGGGCACTGATTACTTGTATGACATAGAAATTAGATTTTGACACATAGGTAAGTTGTTTTGGGAGAGATAAGAGCTTTTGCAGATGATCCAAAGAGTGGTGCAAAATCATGCAAGTTATTTTTGGCAAAATAACTAAGTGAATGCAGATGAGCCAAAGCAATTGAGAAGGATCTTTGCAGTTGTGACAGTATCGACTCTTCGTTTGGGAACGGAACTTGGAGTGAAGCATTTGTGATAGATATGTGCTTTTGCTAATGAACTGATAGGTTGTGCACAAATATAAGTCTGTTTGGTCAAATGAGCTTGCCGTTTTGAAAATGGCATTTTAGTTTCAAGAAATGTGCCAAACCTAATGGAGAAAAACTAATATATACATTGTTGCAAATTCTAATCTGGCTTTTTATTATTTATTTTCAACATCCTCTGTGTTTTCCCATGAAGTTCATTTTGGCTCAAACAATGACAAATGGTCTGACATTGATGTACCAGTACCTTGAACTTGGGAGTTTACCTTTAATTTCTTTGGAGGTTGTTTTGGGCTCTTGGGTTACCATTCAGTATTATCTGTCTTTTCAATTTGACATCAATTTACCTTGAGCAACCACATCCAGTTGAGTTGGCTACAGTTCTGTGAAACTTAAACATTTGACAAAACATGTGCAACTGTAGTCACAGCACTTAAAGCTGCAGAAAGCGTGAGAATGGCTCTACCATTAACATGCTTGCCTATTACCCTGTCACCAAACAGCATTATGGTTACTTTTTTTAAATGGCTTGATTGACTGACTGACGACAAGTTTGAACACACCTGCGATGCTAATTAAATGACACAAAGCCATATTATTTTCAATCTTTTCTAGGTGTGCCATCTTTTGTCCCGGTCAATTTTATTAATTTGCTTTTAAATTGATTTTGTGGAACTCAAAAGTAATGTCTGAATTCATGTGTTGTTAGTAATATTTCTATTTATAATTAGTTTTTTGGGACACAGACACACACACATTGCTGGATCGATGCCAAGATGGCTGTAAATACATTGTATCCAAGTAGGTTATAATACGGTGAAAAGAAAGACAAAAAGAGAGAGAGATTCCAGTCTTTACCAGAGTCTATAGCTTGCATAAGGCATTCATATGTAGTATGAACAAGTTTCTTTGCTCCTTCGTCCACCTCTCCAACAAAAAAGGTCTCATTGAGGTCACCATGGAAACCATTGTGGTAGACGGTGATGTCCACTGTGTGAGAGACAAGAGAGAATGTTAGAGTGATTGAAATGACATAAAATCTATTTTATCACGTAACAAAGATTGTTAGTGGGTAAACCAAACTCCTGTTTTCTACGCTGATGAACTTAGCAATTTGAGTGGGAGAAATTTTAGAGAAATACAGGGCAGCCAATATTAATGAAGAAACACCACTGTGAAAGGTTAATGACATCATTTGTCTTGTAGGATCATGCTGATCTCTTGAAGGCAAGTCCATCAGACAAAATGAGGTGAGCATCTGGAGGAAGACTTTGGTTAAGTAACAATATTCATAAAGAGGCTCACATTGGACTCTTATTTCAGGATGCAAGTATTGCCATTCATCATGCATACAACATACAGTATAAAATCACTGCCAATAATGCAAACCCCAAGTCAGTGTTGGCAGTGCTTAAAAATATCAACCTCACTCCACAACTCCCTCCCTCTTCACTTATACACAACCTACTTCTGCAACTCCATTATGTTTTCAATGAAAAAATAAGGAACATTCACCAGAATTTTGGCTCGAGCTCTCAATTCAGCACTCAGCTGATTTTCACCCATCTACACACACACAATTCCTTCTTCCCACTCCCACTCTCTTAGTTGAACTGGTTATCGCTGGCCTTGCATCTCTGGCCATGCAACTCAAATCCTTCCAATCCGACCTACCCAAAACTTCCTGAAATTAAACAGCAACAAAACGGAGCTCCTCCCCATCAGCACCAAGTCCACTCTTTCCAAATAGGCAGCTTTTACCTCACCAACGACAACACCTGTTTCACCTTCCCCCCAATTTAGGAGTCAGGGAGTCATCACGGACAGCACACTATGCTACCAATCCCACACCAATAACATTAACCGGTCCGCCTACTTACATCAATGTAACATCAGTACTATTATTATTATTATTATTATTATTATACAAAGCGAATGCACACACACAAAAGCATACACACCTATTCCAAACATCTACACAATCTGCAGTAAATCTCTCCTTACAAGAGTACCGTATTTTCACGACCATAAGGCGCACCGCACCGTATTATAAGGCACAGTCACAGTTACTAGTGCTATTTCTGTTTAACACACAAAAAGGCGCACCGCATTATTGGGCGCACGCACGGGTAAACATACGCTAGCTCAAAACATATGGTAGCATGCTATTATACTAAAACATATGCTAGTGCTAGCTCATGTTTTTAAAAAGGCAGCGAACAAAACAAAACGAGTTTGGTTGAAGTAACAATGTAAACAGTGAGTTCAGTTGTACTTAAAGTATATAACAATGTACTCATGTTGCTTTTGATCAATCCTAATCCACAAATCAGTCATAGTCCTCATGATCTTCTGTATCAGAAACAAACAACTGGGCAAGTTCGCCATCAAACATGCCAGGCTCCGTCTCATTGTCAGAGTCAGTCTTGTTGTCGTGTCCTCGGAAATGATGCCGGCTTTTGTGTTCGCCCAAGCATTCACGGTCTATTGACAAATTGTGGCATACCTTGCACAGTGCTGCCTCCCAGTCTTGGTGAAGCTGTGTTCGCCAGCCTCCCGGATTGATAGCAAGCTCTGCGTTCATTTGCCGAACTTTATTTTTTACAGCAGCTGAGAGAGATGTGCGCATTTGAGTCACGGAGATAAGGAAGGAAAACAATCTGGTGTCTTTAGTATGTGTTTAGCTACACTGTGTAGACTTGCACTACTTCAAAGTGACTTTTGCGATGTCTGTTGCTGTAAGTGCACGTTATTCACTAAAGCATTTAAAAAAGAAAGGAAAAAAAGGAAACAATACACTACTGTATGTAGTAGTTTAGCCCGGACACCCCTTTGCATTTGGTATGTTCCATCTCCCCACTCCCTGTGCGAGCAGACCGCTCTGTTTTGGAGAGAGCTGCCAATCAAACAATTAACTTGTAAGTGGATCGTTAAGCTCTGAAACAAACAAAAAAGAAAAAAAAGAGAACACATGCTCACTGAACATGCATGCTTTAGCGCCATGGCATAGGTTTGAACACAAGTCACGATTGGCAGAGCGAACACGTGTGGATGGGGGGTAGGGCAGGGGGAGAGGAGGGGCAGGAGAACTCCCACCAAGTTGACTCTTCCGTGCTCTCATGTCTATCCTCAGTCAGGTCCA
Source organism: Leptonotus elevatus (assembly GCF_054856555.1). Classification (NCBI taxonomy): domain Eukaryota; kingdom Metazoa; phylum Chordata; class Actinopteri; order Syngnathiformes; family Syngnathidae; genus Leptonotus; species Leptonotus elevatus. The sequence goes on from NC_141252.1 coordinate 18,528,192, forward strand.
CCTTTCTTATATATAAGCAATGTGTACGGGAAGTCCTCTCACACAGTCAATCAGATTTTGGACCTTGGTCCCCACACAAGGCGCACCTGATTACTAGGCACACCGTCAATTTTTTTGAAAATGTAAGACTTTAAAGTGTGCCTTTTAGTCGTGAAAATACGGTATAGTTTTTTCAAAGCAATTTGATTTAAAGAAAGGAAAATTGGTTACAACAAACGGAAAGCTGATCCAAACCTCTTTAGACTTTGGGCTTGATCCGTCAAATTCCAAGAAAATGGGTTCAGATAATTTTTTGTCATATAGGGCTAGATTAGGGCTAGATTTCCTTAATATGGTGAGGAAAATTAAGGATATTCATTCATTCATTATCCAAACTGCTTATATTGTGCATAAAGTGTTTGAAGGAGATTGAGAATTGTATAAGGCCGAGTATGAACAGGTACTGTAAACGTGAAAAAAATCAATAAAGCATACCATTAAGAATATCACCATCTTGTAGTGGTCTTCTGTCTGGAATTCCATGGCAGATGACTTCATTGACAGACGTGCAGCAGGATTTGGGGAAGTTGTAATAGTTGAGAGGAGAAGGGTAGCAGTTCCTTGCAGTACAAGCCTGAGCAGAGACGAAGGGATGAAATGAAGTGGCACAAAACTAAACTCATTTGAAGATTTGAATATCAATTAAAATAGGAAAACAAATTTTTTAAACCAGTGAAAAAAGTAGCGGCTTGTAGTCTAGAAATTACTGTAATGACCAATCACGGCTCATCTGTGTTTGGTCAGCATGATTGGTTGTTACCTGAGCTCTAATAATAATAATAATAATAATAATAATAATGTAGTTATTGTAGTCAATTAATCACGGAATTCACCAGCTACCATGCAACTATGCCCCTTAGGGGCTGTTAGTGTGTGACATCAGAGCAACTTAACTGGTGCATTGCTCTTCTTGCCTCAGGCATTCAAGTAGAAAATGCTAAAAATGTCAGATCTCAAACTAAAAACTCCCCTGTCTGATATTATTGATCAATATTAAAGTGTGTATTCACTACAACTGTGTGTGTGTGTGTGTGTGTGTGTGTGTGTGTGTGTGTGTGTGTGTGTGTGTGTTTGCCTTTGTGTATTATGAGGACATGTCACCTGAATACACGCAACACTGCGAGGACATTTTGAATTATGAGGACACAGCCCATGTCCTCATAATTCATTCAATGCAGAAGTGCTTCTAGGGCTGTAGAAGGCTTAAATCCAAAGTTTTAGCCAATGTCCTTGTAAACCATAATTACATGAATTTGTGTATTTTTGTGTATTTGATGACGCCCCCTGTAGGAAGGTCCTCGTAATGCACCACTTCATGAATTATTCACACCAGTGTATATTTCACAGCATTTGATTGGCTGACCGTCACCTGTCCCCACAATTACGCACATGTCCCCATAATTCCGTTTTTTCTCAAAATGCTGTGTATTGTGAATGTTTGTCTGTAGACGCAGAGCCTTTTTTTTTTTTGCAGCCACCAATTCCTAAGTAGATAAATTAAATAATGAAATACACTATGACATTTAATTATATATTTCAGCATTTAATTCTTGCAGTGGTTGTTTATTTGAAAATATACAATGGTTAACAGCTGTTTATCACATCACTTTGAACAGCTGGAGGCAGAGACAGAGAAACTGTCAGTGCCGTATATTGATTCATCATTTAACATCCCACCCTGCCTTTACAATGTAACATCTTTCTGTACACCAGTGGCCAAATGTTTTGAGAATGACATTGATTTTCTAAAAATCTCCAGTGCTGACTTATTATTATTGTTTTTTTATGATGGCAATTTGCATGTACTCCAGAATGTTATAGTGATTAGATGAATTGCAAAGTCCCTATTTGCCATGAAAATTAAAGTAATTTCCTTTAGTGACCTTACAAACTTTAAGTGAAGAAGGCTTCAGGGCACCCAAGAAAATCCAGCAAATGCCAGGACTATCTCCCAAAGTTGATTCAGCTGCGGGATAAGGACATCACCACCAGTGTAGAGCTTGCTCAGGAATGGCAGTAAGCAGGTATGAGTGCATCTACACCCATGGTGAGGGAGTAAGACTTTTGGAGGATGGCCTGGTGTGACCAGTGAAAAGGGGATTCCATAAATACAGACCAAAATAAGAAAAAGAGAGTTATTTTCTCTGATTAACCCCCTTTCCAAATGTTTGGGGCATCCGGAAAAATGCTTGTCTGGAGAAGAAAAGGTGAGCGCTACCATCAGTCCTGCTTCATGCCAAAAGGAAAGCATCATGTGACCATTCATTTGCAGGGTTGCTTCTCAGCCAAGGAATTGGGCTCGCTCACAATTTTGCCAAAAAACACATGCATCCATTACTAAAGTATAGTACTAAAACATCCTCGGACAGCAACTGTATGACAGCAGCAAGGTTATTTTATTTACTAAAGCAAAAAAACATTTTCGTTAATGAAAAAAAAAAACCTTTTTAAAAAACTGAAACTGAAATCACATTTTATGATTACAAAATGATCTATAATTCTAGCAATAATATCCTTTGTTTTCGTCTGTGGTAATTCATTTAATATATGAGCCTTTGGGGTTCATTTTAAATGTGATCTATTTTTTTTTATTGACACTGTAAATCATAGAACAATAGCCACTCTTATCAACAAAGTTCATAATCCAACGACTGAACCAATTTGTTGATTTGAACGGGATTTATTATATTGCCCTGAGTACGGAAGTGACGTCATCTAGCAGCCCCGATAGAGAACCGCCCCCGGCTCTATTTACTTCACGAGATGTGATGGCGTGTAGCTGTGCTAATGAGGTAGGTTTGAAGCTCGAATTTTTCCTGTTGTTGTTGGTCGCTTGTGTACATTGCTCCCTCTTTCGCGAAAATGATTTATAATGCAAGTCCAGTGTAAGTGCAGCTAAGCTTACGTTAGCATACCTAACCATCTGTTGATTATGATGGATGCAGCTAATTATTTAGAATTGCTACGCTTCTGTTAGCGACGGTTAGCATAGCAGAGCTAACCGTCTGTTGAGTAAGATGAATGCTAATTGCAATTTTTAAGAGGAAAGCAATAACAGGCTGGTTTTTGATGTGAAAATATACAATGGCTTAGTATTACCAGTACAGTATAAATGAAGTATTGGTAAATTGCTGCATTTGTGTTTACTTAAATTTGTTCTTTCAATAGAAATATTTCAGTAAAGTCTGTTAGTGTTCATTACATTTAATTTATGCAAATATTTAGCAGAGCTGTGCTATCTACTGTATTTTATTTTCGTTGGCACATTTACTGCACACTGCACAGGCTATTATGGTACACTGTGACTTTCAGTGTACCATAATTACCATACCATAAACTTCAAGACATCTGCACCAAGTTACCTATCAAACTGATTGAAACTCATTTTTTTCTATAGCTTTAGATCATTATCTTCAGTGAGACATGTCAGTCATGAGGCCACAGAGGGCAAAAGTTAAACCCAAAGAAGAGGTAGCATACTTTTCATCCTTAGGTAAAGACAAGAATGGCTTCACCATAAAATATATTAATTAATTCAAAGGTGAGTATTGGTAAAATATTCTTTAGTATGGGTCTAGTTTTCATTATTGTTATAATGAAATATTTCTGTTGTATCCTTTTTTCTTTGTAAGGTCGAGGAGTGTTCAGTTCCTGCTCCTTTCAGAAGAGAGACTTTCCTACTGAATATCGAGGAGAAGTTCTAAGCAAACAGGAACGTGAAAACAGGCTGAGAGTGTATCATGATGCCCGGAAGGTTTTCATGTTTGAATTTCGCTACAATGGAAAAACACTATGGTATGTTTATATGGTGTGTTGTCACACTTAATTTTGTTTTTTTGGGGGGGATATCGTGCAAGGTTTGACAAAACATAAAAGATTAATTAAAACTCAAAAGCAAAAGTACATTCTTTTCTCAATATAATTTTTTTATTTTTTTATTTCATTTTTTACAATATTTTTACAATACTTGTTTTTTTATTTTACTTTTACAGTTATCGTGAGTATCGCTAACCTCACAATATCATGTTAATTATCATATCGTGATTTCTTATGACATTTGGATATTGTGTCATACATGTGACATACTAGAATTACTGGTCGCACATTCATGATTACATGAAATTATATTATAGCAGT